>NC_056728.1:1575701163-1575741163 GCF_019279795.1 Protopterus annectens | reverse complement strand
ATGTAATATATTTATGGTACAAAAAGATCACAAAGAAATAATGCACACAAAAGGAAATAACAGTCTAGTCTTACAGACATTTGAAATTTCATGTTTAACTGTCATAACTTCTGCAATGATCACATTCAGCAAGACTTGTAGTGTGACAGGAAAAATGGCAACTGTGTAATAAGATGGATATCTTGCTGTCTAAATGTAAATGTAAGAAGTACAATCTGAGTATATGTGCTTCACTGTCTATACACTACTTTGTCAATGTTCAGGTGGCAAACAATCATGTCAATGTTTTATGGTAATGCCATGGTTGTAGGGTTCAGATCTCAAGGGGGTGAGATCCCTGTATAATATGGATTCTTACTGTCAAGATTTTACTTGTGTAAGTCCACAAAGTTGAGAATTCATTGCACTGATTTGTGGTTTATTTATTTATTTTAGGTGTCATCCTTCCCATAATGCTTGGCATTGTACATCAGGGCCATCAGCAGTGACTACCAATGAATGGCAGTTCATCAGATGTACAAAGAGACTTGTGGCGATGCGTTTAGTCAGCACTCTGTACAATACTGAGTGTAGAAAATGCAGCTCTCATGTAACTTTCTCAGTAGTTCAATACATTAAAGAAGTAAGTTCTGAAGAACAGCACAAGCTGTGCAGGGTTTAAATCCACACTAAGGATTATTTAAATCAAGGGGTCAGAATAAAAAAGGTGAATGCTGCAACACAAGTGCATATAATGGATGCCAAACAAGTTAATTGTGATCTGTGTCAACTGCAGTAATCATAGCACTGATCATAGTGAAGATACAGCACACTTGCATTTGCATGGTGTTACAAATAACTCTTGAGTAATAGTACCAGGCAGTAGAATTAGCAACATTAGGAGCTAAGGAAACATGAAGAGGTCAGCAACACAGGTTGAAAACATGTATGAACATGGCTTCAGTGGAATAGCAGTTTTCATTACATTAGTGTACATTTCACTGATGTATGCTTTGTAGAACAACACATACTGTAAACTCTGCATGGCCACTTCCTCAGTATGTGCTATAACATAAATTCATGAGTTTAATAAAAATAACAGGTCATCACATAAAGTCATCATTCTAAAAGTGTTTTTTTTTCTTTGTATTACATTTGGTATTGAGCATTGTCAGTATGCAGTAATGGCAGTAAAGAAATGGCACTTCACGGCCTATAGCAAAAAAAAAAATACACGTGCTAGGACTTTGCCATTGGCAACACAAATATGCCTGGATTTAGCACACATAAGTAAGCATTAAAGGTATTATAAATACCAATGCAAGGGAAACTTTTGCACAGGGATACTTATATGCCTCAAATTATTAATCCAATAATGGAAAACCTAAAAATCCTACAGTGTTACAGAATTAGGTCTATATCCACTCATGTTCAAAATTGTACACCACCGCTTACACACTGGAAATGTTAGTTCTCTTGTGGTATTAGTAGCTAATAGATGGAACAATGAAATTCAAGCTCCTCTTTTTCATGGGTTCAATTACCAGGTGCTATCACTCACAGTGTTTAAAATTTATGTACGACCAAGGCATTATGTACTACTTAAAGTAAATTTACAGTAAGGATAACAAAGAATGACAACATCATTGAAAGTTGCATGTTATTTTTGTCTGTGACAATGTTCTAGGTGTGATCATCAGCCATCTCAGAGAACATGCCAAAGAATGCTGCAGGACAAATATACCCAGCCCCATTGTAAAGCTGAGGTTTGTAACTGCTTGACCAGTGCTGCCACCAGTGCAACTTGCATTCCACACACTGTTGAACAATGTTGTCACCATTACAGTGACTTGAAAAAGCTCATGCAGGACCTCCTTCACTGAGGGAGGAATATTTTAGAACCTTAGACCCATGATTGTTTAGTAAGTATAGTGACCCATTACTAGCCAATATAATATTATGACTTGCCGATATAAGGTTATGTTCATTTTTTATGTTCTATATAGCTTCTGCAGAGAAAGAAGGCAACGGGGAGGGTTCCTATTATGGGAACATCGACGTAGTTTGTCAAATGCGTCTTGATTGAACTGAAAAGAGCGAAAAGGCAAAATAGCGAAGCAGCATTTTAGTGAATTCTTTCCCTGGGAAAGAATTTGCTTGGCCGCTTTCATTACTTTGCCGTTTTTGGCACTGTAATGTGATCTTGGAGTTGGTATATTTAAGTGGGGGGGGGTGTGAGGCGCGAAGCCCCCCAATTTATGCAATGTTTTAAAGTTTTTTTTATTTTATTTTTTTTTTATTTTGGAACAGTGATTTTTTTTCCCCTTGGAAAAAAATCACTGTTCTGAGGTTTCGACGTTGTAAGCTTATGCTTACATGGGGTCGATTAATTATCATTCACTTTTGTAAGCATGCGATAATATAATATAGACCCAACACGGAGGCACATCAGACGTGACTACAACACCTCAGAGAGGCATGAGGTAAATATGTGTCAAGTATTACTGATAGCCATTTCATACCATATCATTTCTGTGGACATCAGTCCATAATTGCTTGACTCAGTCACAACTAAGTAGGCATACTCTATTTACACTATGCATGCAATCTTACTCGAAGAGCATTTGAAGCATTCCATTAGCCAATGTTACCATCAATATACCTGTGTGTGGGTTCGTATTCAAGCAGCCGCAGTTAGACTGTAGTACCTAAAAGTCTATTAATCTGCCATCAGCAAGTTGCATAAAGCATATAAGCAAACGTCACACAACTCTTTGCATAATGTGTATAATACCGATGAGCCTAATGTGTAGCATATTTACAGCTTCACATTTATATGTTGATGTTAGAAATCTTTAAATATTTATGTGGAAATATGCATGGACTGTGAAACATTACAATTACATGATATTTATGATATTTTTGTATGTTGTCTGTTCCCCTACCCTGTCTTTTCTCTAATGACATTTGGACTGTGATTTTTGATGCAACATAAAATGACCACTAGTACAGTGAGCTAGACTGTCAATGGGGCCTTGGACTGCCATCCCTACACAGACAGTTACAGTGACACCACTACAGACACCCAGCACTTCTGAGTCGCAACATGCCTTCGTAACTCCTGCATCACCTGCTTTAACTTTATCATGTAGCTCTGACCTTGGCGCTGGTACAGTGGTACCCAACCAGAGTAATGCTAATGGAGATGTTGGTTACTTCTCCCATCAGAAGCTAACAGGGCAGGTGGAAGAGATGCTGGAAAGGGGCCTCTGTGCTCACAACAGCAGAACAGAAAAAAAACCCACCATCAAACAACTAAACCAAAGTCCTGTCCATCAATGTTCAATGTATTTGCAACAGGAGAGATAGTTGAAACAGTAATGACTTGAGTTTCACTGTACTCATGCTGGAGGTGGATGTACCTCTGAAGTTGCATACCAATCCTAAATCATGATGATCCCCCAACCTTTTGTGTCCATCACCATCCCTGTCTGTCTTGTATGTCCTGTATCACTGCACCTGTTAACTAACCTACCCTGCCTACCTAGCCCTCTTATTCACTACTGCCCTCACCAATAGTCCTGTCTCTCCAAAAAAATAAAAAAGGCATCTGTCTGCCAAAAGTTATGCCCCACACATAGCTGTCCACTTCTCATCATGCTACTGTGCTAAACATTGCTTAGTGACAGAAAACAATATTTATAGTATTATGAGGAGACATATATTCTTATATGTTTAACAAGCTGCAGAGTTTAATGTGCACCATATCGAATGTTTCAGTTCTCATTATTGTTATGAAGCATGCTGCACACACATATTCCCTTGCTTCATACTTTTCCCATTGTCCCTTCAAATGTGTGAGTTTTGCTACTTGGATTATGACTTGCTTTGTTGCTTTGTGGTGTGATCATGTAAGGATCTGGTATAGAGAATATTGTTGTGGACTGGCATGTGTTTTAATCTAGCAATAAATCAAAAATTACTTAACTTTTTCTTTCTAATAACATTTTCCCTTATAAAATACTGTATAGATATATTAGTCCAACACAAGTATCTTGCCTATCCCTGTATTTAGTATATCACTATCTCACACCTATTCATATTTTTCTGCTTCTAACTGCAAGGCATCTGCACAAACCCAAAAGTAATGGAGGGAGAAAGGGAATGATTGCAATTATTGCTTCTATACACTTAAGAAGTTGCTGTAATAAAAGATTTAGCATTAACATGTGTTTTCTGAATGATATGAAGTCTGATACAGAGATGTATGCCATTATGTAGTGACTTCAGTCCTCAATGACTTGCTAGAAAATCACAAATTGTATGAATAACGCACAAAATTATGACTTGAACATCTGGACTTTCTGCAAATACATGGACAGAGGAGAGGTATGCCGTGCAGTATCCATATTATGGACACTTTACTGTAACTGTACTGTAACTTTGGTATGTACATCTCCAAACACCTGCACCAACTGGAAAGGCCACAGAAATTCCTCACAACACACAGTTAGGCAACATGTGAACACAGTTTTGTTAGACAGCACTTTTGTTTAAATGGAGTAGGTGATTTCAGATTTGATAGGGTTTACTTTCGATGAAAGAAAGTAGACCCATCATGTTATATAGTGCTCACAAACTGTCATGGGACCATTGGTATGATATTTTGTTATGGCTTTGGCATGAGTAAGTGATGTTCATGCAGTAATTACTATATTTCCTTATGAGCAAGCCCAGTATAATGATATATTCCATTGTATGTTGGTTAGCACAAATAACAATGAGTAATTAATGTTACAGAATACTTACTGCCATTTGCTGTTTTTATGTGGCAAAGACTTCTGAGAATTTTTCATCTGGCAGTGTAGCACTGCCAATAGCCAGTCAATGGAGGTACTGGGCAATGCACAGAGGATACCAACATTGTTATAGGCCAGTGTAAACCTGTTGTATGTAACCTCTACCAGTTTCTACAGTTCTCCTACAACCTGATGGTATTTTTGCACCTTTATGTAGGATATGCTGCAGTGTTGTGATCCAGCTATTATGGCACAATGCTTAATTCAGGAGATATTTTGATTTACAACATGCTAGTATACTGCCTTCAGAGGTGTACTTTGCCAGACTGCATTAATTTACGTATGTATGGCAGTAGCAGGAAGTACACACATAATATGATGATTACATAGCCACACCTGCTTGACACCCCCACCACCTATAATAAAGTGAGATGGTGCATGCAGAACTTGTCATTATGCAATACTGACATCAGGCCCGTTTGTGCTGCAGTTACTTCTCCTAGGGCTAACCATTATGAGTGATCTTCGTTTCACACATACCATGTTCATAGACATACACTGATATTCATACCCACATGCACACAAGAGATGTGACTGGACTCTTTCCACTTGACTTGTGTATTCCAGGATTTCTAACTTAGTGTATTTGGTATGACATGCCACACATTTCCCACGTACTTATATCTCATTTGTTATAGTTCTACATCTGTACCAATGTGTTGCAGCATTGTCTTTAAGACATTTGTTGCTCAAAGTGACAGCTCTATTCCTGTGCCAGGTCCTTGTGGATCATATTACATACTAATTTGGGATGTATTAACTATCTCATCATCTATCCTTTCCAAAATGCATGTTGCCACGACTGCTATTATTGTTTCCACTGTCAATACTTGAATGGGAATTATGTCCAGGGGTGTTCCTTATGTTTCTCAGTTGGGCCACAGTTTTATGTATGTAATGTCCCATTACTGATGCATTCTTATTCCAATGCTTATAAGGCATGGGAATTTGTGCACTTGTTTCACCTGCTTGTATGTTCAAACATCACAACTGATTAATTTGTAACATTTGTTGGATGTGTTTCATTTCCTAATATACATGACAATGCCAGTGAAGTTCATGTCCAGTACCTGCATGAACTGCAATTTCCCACTGTATCAACTTTCCTTGTCCACTGGTATTGAGATGAGCTGTTCATGCATATATACTTCCTGAACTCCAGCTTGTTTACAATCCTATGTTCACATTGTTTGCACAACCCCTGCTGTTCCTCAACATGGCCGAGAGCATGCGTTCTGGGCTTCAGCAGGACCTTCTTGATGTGTGGAGTAGCTTGGAGCCTTGTATATTCGATTAGCAATGCTGCTCATTACACACAGCTGGTTGATCATGTTCACGTTATCTCAACATGTACGAGCTGTTAATGAATCTATAACACCTTTTCCCAATAATGGCACCTGTTCATCTAAGAAGAGGTTCAATGGAAAATTAATAGAAGATATGATACTTACTGAATGATTGAAAATATGTGATGCTGACATAAATATAAGAAGTGGTTTTATATTTTGCACGTTGTCAGCTTCCTTACTTCTGTACTTAGTTATGATAATTGCACTTATCATAACTGGATTAATGTAACTGAAGTTAAAAAATATATAGCCACAATCCAACTTTGTCACAATTTTCTGAAAAATGCATGCAAAATGAATTTTTCTATTCATGCATACATTTTACTTGTTTGCAAAATGAAAAGCGACATAATAACAAAACTTGTTTCATTGTAAATAACAAAAAGCAAATAAGTTCAAAATAAGACATTACGTCCAAGGGTTCTTTTTTCTCAGTCTCTCTTTTGTCCAGCAGTACTCTGAGCAAGCCATTTAAACTAACAGAGCTCCTTGGTCACCTAATGGGTTTAGCCAGTTAACCAGCTAATTATAGCATAGCATTGTGAGAATATACTTCATGCAATTATTTACTGAATGGTTAATAGCCTATGTACATATGATCTACATTTTTTTGAAAAATAATAAAATTTTCCACACCAGACTTCAGCATATATAATCTATTTTTTTGAAACAGGATAAAATGTACCATACCAGACTTTACTGAAAGAAAAACTATTAAATTGAATTTTATCTTACATAATGCAGTGAATCATAGCAATACATTGCTGGATTTTCAAAACAGTAACTACAGAAACAGCTATGATAATTGTCACCACAATATCATTTACTTACAAAGATCCCCTAATAATTATACAAGGATAATTAAGGTATCATAATAAAGAGAGTAAAACTATAGCAGTGGTGGAGTATCCCTTTACATTCAAGACAAATTCTGTATGGACTCTGACCTTGCTATTTTTTTTATAATGCAAGGTTCACTTTGATAGGAAAGTAGCAATTATAATGGGTGCTTTGAACTGTCTCAAGATATGTTGATCAAGGCTTTGTTCACTAAAGCAGTTTGACACAATTTTAATAGAGTATGACATCAAATCTAGCTACCACCATGTTGTGGAAAAATCAAGGAAAAAGATATGTTGCCTATGGTCTGCGTTAATAGTGACATTATAATAGAAATGCCTCTGTTCAGATAGAACTAAGTAGTTCAAATCATCTTATATAGGTTGGCAAATAGGAACTGAAAGGTTTAATAAACGTAATGTTTCCTATTATAAAAAATGTTTACAAGCCAGATAAATAGGGAGCTTTGAATGTGGAATTGGTGAGTTAAGTATTATGGATATCTCAGTATCATGAACATTATTTTATAGTAAGATATGTGAAACTATAGAAAACTGTACCCAAATAGGGGGAAGATTATGGTAAGGATAATGTGGAACTGTCTTTCGGGAATAATAAAACACAATGCATAGTTAAAACAAACAGCACTGTTATTCCATTTATTAAAAATTTACATCACACAGAAATCAAGAACATCATCGCACAATAAAATTGCATTTCAGGAATAAAAATCGGGGTTATCAAACTATGATGTTAAACTGACATCATTTGCATTAATTAATAAGAAAGCTTCTTCATAAACATGCAAGAAGGAGGAAGGAGAGCAACAAATGAGGAACCACACTTAATCCAGATGGTTGACTCCATGACTGATACCAATTTAAGAGTTAAACCTCTTAGTAAAAATTTCCCACTGGACAGCAACACTGTAATCAATGCAAATATAACAAATGCCACTGATGTTGATATGTTTCTAAAAAATAAAGCTGATGTAAAGGTTCTAAAGTAAGTTGCACCATGATTCTGACCAGGACTAGAGGAATAACTATTTTTAGGCAAGATGAAGGACTCAGTCTACCATATATGACTTTTTCATTTTAATGTCCATTAGAGGAACATGTTTGTCCTGATATCTGTCAAGAAGCAATTGTAATCCACTATTCCTAATTCTGTCAATGAAAGCAATGTTATCAGTTATAGAACTATCAGTTTAACTTGTAACGTACGTAATCATTTTGAAAGGGTTATACTAGACATAATGGCATTTGGTGTTATTCTTTTGGACATTAGCCAACATGGCTGTTGCCATGGAAGATCAGGTGTAATCCTTTTTTAAAAATGTTTGTATGGAAGCACTATAGAAGCACTTGCTTATGGTATTCCTGTTGACATTATGAATTTGGATTTATCTAAGGCCTTTGACTCTATACCCCACAAACCAGTACTTTACACATTAGCAAGAAGTGGGTTGATCACTGGGTTGAACACAGGATGTGTAGGATAAGGCTAAACAATCTAATTCTGGAATAATAAAAAAGGTCTTTCACAGATTTCTGTAACTGGCCCCTTTTCATTCAGCTTCATACTTTCATAGGTGAATAGTAAACACTCAGCCCACAGATCATTACAAGTTTAATGTTGTTCAAAAGTTCCTTCCAGCCTCAGGAAGGGTAGCACATTACAGATCAGAGGAAATTCTGAGGCTGTCTGTCCAATTATCTAGGTTTACCATGAATGTGGTAAGGATGCTACTTTGTTTGGTATGTGGTGGAGGTTCATGCCAGGAGTCAGAGATACATTGGAATAAGACTCTATCATGCCTATTAGTTTTATTTATCTGTAGAGGAAGGTTTAGGTTCTTTAACTGGATATTTGTGGAAACGTCTCTTCTGCACAGAAATAAGAGGTAAGGAAGGAGTCTTTTATGACTTACAAAGTTTGACAGAGATTTCTACAAGGGGACAGATCTATAAGACACCAAATAGAGTGAGAGGGCTGCAAGCCTTTCTAAATAAATCTGCATCTTGAGACCACTGATATTTTTATTTTGAATGTCTGATATCTCAAGTTGAGGTGTATGAAATGACAATTGCAGCCCAAAATGGAATTCAGTAATTGGTTTGATAAGTTATGAAAAAAATGAAATGAAAGCAGCTTTAGTTTAGATTGATAAAAGGGTTTCTGAAATACTGTGGAGACACCATTGTCAAAAAGATAAGGAGAAATTAGCAAGTGCACTCTATGAGAGTGGCTAACTGGAAGGGTGCATTGCCTATTATGGTATGCTGTAGAAATGTTTTGATTACCAGCATGAGCTATACTACATTTATCATGGCATTTTAAGACTTTTGTCCTTCCACCAATTATATCAATTGTTAACATAGTCCAAATGTTTGCTGAAACAACTGTGAATCAGTGTAAGAACAACTAATGGTGGCCAATTTACAGACATTCTCAAATTTATATAACCATATGTCAGTAGTGCTGGTTCTAAGGTCTGAAAACTAGATATGAAATAGGAGAGGACCCAGCACTGAATTATTTTGGACCCAGCACTGAACTGTTTTATACCACTGGCAATATTTTTGCTTTCAGATGTGATGCCTGCTATTCTGACGACATGGATTTTGTCAGGCAAACGGTTATTTCGATTATGTCATCCTTCTTATCACCTTATCTGTTGGCATCAGCATTGGCAGATGATTGCTAAGGTGGGCGTGAGAAGTATTAAAGAATATGGGTTATCATTTTGATGTTATGGGAATCAGCAAATAAAATCAACATGGGCAAGAAATTTTACACTTAAAGCATTGTTAGTTGCTATGATATGGCATATACTAACAGAGTAAATAAAACACAAAATAAAATAAAACTGTGAGTATATTTATTTTACATGTGGACATGGTTACAGTCTTAAAGTGTCTGTCTCATTAGCCATCACAGAGGATATTAACTTCTTAAACAACCTATACGATAACCCATATTCTTTAATACTTCTCACCCTTGTTTTCAAATGTCAGACCATCTAGAGAAGACTATTATAAGAGCATCATTAGCCAAGTTACTCTTCCTTATTACAATATTGGCATGGTATTCAAATTCTAAGGATCTTTCCGCCACACTAACCACATCTTTTGCATACTAAGGTGTAAAACTTCATTAGTAGGAGAATATGAATATCAATTGATATTTATACCAAAGTATTGCACTCTGTACTTCTTGGTGTAAAACATACCTCTTAACTGTCCAGAATTTTGTAAAACAACCCAGATTTTGCTTCATGTTTTTGCCTTACCTCTCATAAAATATTCAGCAATAGAATAAAACATTTAAAAGAAATTATTTGAACTTCAAAACTGCTAGATTGCTGAATTCGCTTTCTTAGAGTAATAAGATAGGTTAACACAATTAATTATTTTAAGACTGCTCTTGAAAAATGGAGGATAGCATTTATGATCCCCTGCATAAGTGGATGCAACAACACAAAGATCTTTTAGGTCTTACGCCTGCTATCACCACTGAAGTATTACAAAACTGAAACTAGTAAAAGTAAATGAATTTAATAACAAAACCTAACAATGGTCTGTAAACATGAGCTTCATGAAACATAATTTTACTTAAAAATGTTTCATTTTATATATATAAATACCATGTTTTCTTTATATGTGACCTAAAGTAATGCAAAATCAAACTGAGTAACTCTGAAAGAAAATAAGTAATACAATTGCCAAGCATGTTCAACACAGCTGGGTACAAATAGTATGGTGTCTCATTTACATGTGAAATGTATTTCTTTTTTTATTTTTTTTTTACTATTTAGGAGCAAAGAATTGCCTTTTATTCCACACATATGGAAAATGTTTATAATGCATTTTGTAATGTGAATGAAATATACAGTGTCCGATCATGTCATAATTCTTTTACTCTTATATTTTGTATACTCATGACTTTGCCATGCTTGAGTTTATGTGCTGTTTCTGGGAAATGTACTAAAGAGATGACAAACATACTCCATCAAATACAGCACATCCATAAACACCAGTATTACCTTACTCCATCTCTATATAAAATGTGTTTGTCCAAAATAACATACTTATATCTGGCTAATATAGTTTCTGTATCACTTGCAGTTTTATACGCATGTTTCTAGTTCACTATAGTAACATGGTATCAGGTTTCTCTCCTGATTGACTGACATCTGTGGTGTTTTTGATTGAGCTGTTTACATCATTAATTTTTCATGACAGCGTGTTTAAGTTTCTTGTCACCAGACTAAACTGCTCCTGAGGGCATTATATAAATTGAGCGACAGATGGAATGTTGCTAAACAGCTAGATGTGTAAGGAGAATGAGCCTGTGTAACTGATGCTCCCTGATTGGCTGATTTTGCTTATACATTGTATTCTGCTAAGTACAGGAAGAATGGGTTGCCATATTTCTAATGTTTTGATTATGGTGATAGTAAACTTTAAAACAGCAGTTTTCTGGTATGGCAGCCTCACTGCCTAAGACTAATACATAATTTCATAAACCACTTACTTTGCTTGAAAAGCACAGAAAAAAACAAAGTCACTCTACTTGTTAGTAAATGTTAAGGGTTATATTTATACTGATTCTCAAGAGACAGTTAAGGTAGACTGGACAGGTTATGAGAGTTCCAGTGAGCATAAATAATCTTTCTTATAATGCTTCTTATGTAAATGCAATCAGTTGTTTATTATCATGTTTTACAAAACAATAATGTTTTCAAAATATATGAAAAATCTCTCCATAAAGCAAATAAAACATTAGATGTCACACTTTCACAAGTAAGCACAAATATAGCTTATCTTCTAAATATAATTGATGTAACTTGTTGTGATATGCATGCAAAGAACAATCAGACTTCTGGAAATAATGTCTGCTGTGGCTGTAGTATTTATTTCCTTCAGTGATGTTCATTGTGGTTCACTGTTGGAGTCATTACAAGTGGGTTATCCTGCTGGCAGGCTACCCGCAGTCGGCCTGAATTCCGAAGTCCTGGTCCGGCATTGGTTGCTGTCACCTCCTCCCTGACGTCAGTGCGCCAGGGGTATAAAAGATGCAGCTGATGCCATTTTCCCCAGTCTTTCTTGCCGCGCAGTGCCCGAAGCAAAAGCAGTTCACAAGTGCCAGTCAGCCGACTCCTGAGATTTTCAAATTCGAATTTCAGATCCAAAGTCTTCATTAAAGCTAAGTACCCGTATTTCTTGCTCCAGACCGATGTCAGAAAAAGTTAATAATTGTATTTATTGTGGGAAGCAAATACCTCATAAGGATTTTCATTCTTAATGTATTCCTTGCCTAGGCCCTGACCATGACGTTGCTAGTTGTTGGATTTATGCTAGATTTAACCAACACACTATTAAGCGTCGGTACGATTTTGTATTTCATTATTTTGGCAGAAGATTTAATTATATAATGCCGTTGGAACAGCTGACTACTGGAATTTATAAAAAAGTGCAAAGAAAAAGAAAAGGACAGGCATCCGAGGTCCAAAATCGACGATGAGGCTTCGGCTAAGCCAGTCACCTGTTCGCCGGTTCTCAGTGAGGCGCTTTCGCAGCCCCTGACGCCTGCTACCTCAGAGCCACAGGCTGCTTCCGACTCCCACGTGGAGCTGACTAGGCCCCTGGAAACTCAAGGTATTGGACCCTCGGAAACTATTCCCTCAGATGGGTCCAGAGCCGCTGAGCAGGCATCGGCTTCTGAGGGTGTTTTCAGGCCTACACAGTTATATGTAAAAATGACTTCATCTTCAAAGGCAAAGACTAAAGCACCTCTAAAGACAAAGAAACAAGTACAGCATTCCCCTAGACAGGCCTCCATGCCTAAAAAACAGATGCTTAAAATGGCCGAAGACCTAATTACTTTGATCAGGGGTTCCCATCCCCCTCCTGATAAGAGGCCTAGGCAAGAGACAGAATACGAATCTTCAGATCAGGTTTCCATTTCCTCTGATTCCTCTTCTGAACAGGAATACTCTCTTCCTCCCTATGAGGATTCTGATGCTGAAGAATCTATCCCTTCAGCCTCTCCTCCTGAGGATTATTCTTTTGGGGAGACCCTGCATACTATGAGGGAGCACTTCCACTGGGAGAGCCAAGATTATTCAGAATCTAAGAAAAGGCTCAGATATTTTCTTTTGTTACCTCAGCACAGGCCCCTTGCTATTCCTCCTGTTTTAGAGATTGTAGAGGATGTATTTTTAGAGTCCTGTCTGACTCCTGACTCCTTACCACCAGCTCCTGTTAAGCCAGGCAGATACTACAGGGTTCCTGACTCACATAAATTTCTTTATAAAAACCCTGCTGCTGACCCAGAAACTATATCTCAGGGTCCCAAAGGGGTCAAGGCTTCCACTGCAAAAAACCCTATCCCCTCTGATAGGGATTCAAGGGCTCTGGACAGATGGGGGAAAAAGATTTACACTTCTGCTACCTTGGCTGTAAGGGCTTTAAATTGTCAGTTTCATATGCTTAAATATCAGCAATATCTTATGTCACTACTTAAACAGAAAATGTTGACAAATTCTGAATGTGCAGAAAACAAAGAAATGCAGGATTTATTGCATGCAGCTGAACAAGTGGGAAAGCATACTTTATAACGTGGTTTTGATTCTCTGGAGGCCTCCTGCAGGGCTGCTGTTACGGGTTCTGTCATTAGGAGGCATGCTTGGCTAAAGGAACAGAATCTGCCTGATTATGTTAAAGCAAAATTATTAGATGCTCCATTACAGCATGATACCTTGTTTGGTGTTAAAGCAGAAAAGGTGTTGAAGATTTCTTACAGGTACAGCCTCCAAGATTTAGCAGGAACTGGCCTGCAAAGAATTGGTCCTTTCCAGTGTCAGACAGGCCACAAAGAGGCAGATACAGATGCCCCAGAGGCAGATCCCAGCCCCAAGGCTCATACAGGTCTAAACAATGGGGTGCTTCTACCTACAAAAGCAGAGAAGATAAATCACAGCCATACAGAAAACAGTCCCAATGAATTCCCCCTGCCAGCACCAAGCACTTATCTTCTGGCAGCTCCTTTAGGGGGAAAACTAGCACTTTTTTCACAAAATTGGCACATGATCACTCAGGACAAATGGGTCTTGAATATAGTGTCACAAGGCTACGGTTCCATTTTCACACCCTGCCAAGGGCAAACGGTATGCCAGACCTGCCACACAATCAATGGGCAGAGGCACAAAAACAAGTTTCATCCCTCATGGACATGAGGGCCATTCAGCGAGTACCACAGCAAGAGCAGGGATTAGGATTTTACTCAAGACTGTTCTTGGTGCCCAGAAAGGACAAAGCCTGGAGACCAATACTGGACCTGTCTATTCTAAACACATTTCTGGATATTCCAAAATTCAAAATGTTGACTTTGCAGCAGCTTCTGCCCATGCTGGGCAAGAAGGCTTGGCTTGTGACTTTAGACCTAAAAGAGGCATACCTGCATGTCCCAGTCAGACAATCATGCAGAAGATACCTCAGATTTATAGCTGGCTCAATGCACTACCAATTCTCTGCACTGCCCTTTGGCTTATCTACTGCGCCCAGGATCTTCACAAAATGCCTGGCACCAGTAATTGCATTTTGCAGACAAAGAGGAATACAAATATATCTTTACTTGGACGACTGCCTTATTCAAGCAGAAAACAAGGACATTCTACTACAGCATCTGGCATTTGTAAAAAGATTACTAACATACCTGGGGTACACAGTAAACAAAAAAAAAATCAAAACTAGTACCCTCTCAAGAGATAATATTCCTGGGTGCAAGCTTAAATACAACTGCCCAGATGGCTTATCTCACGCCAGACAAACAAAGACAACTGACTACTTATTTCAAAATGTTGGCAACAAAGACCCAGTTATCTGCAATAAAAATTCTGCAGGCATTGGGCTTCATGACATCCTGCATTCTGCTAATTCCATATGCAAGACTGCATATGAGGAAACTACAATGGTATCTAAAAAGTGTTTGTACTCAACATTGCCACAGCCTGGAAACAATAATTACCCTCATCCCCTGCCTACAACAGGAGTTTCGATGGTGGGCAAAGGCCTGTCACCACCACAAGGGACAGCCTTTCACTTTACCCACAGCCAGGCAGACATTAACAACAGATGCATCAGATTATGCCTGGGGGGCCCATATTGCAAGAAGATGTATTCAGGGCATATGGTCCGCAAGCCAAATGCATCTGCATATCAATCAAAAAGAGATGTTAGCTGTTCAGAATGCCCTGACAGCCTTCAAGGATCTACTTCATCCAGGATAACTATTGATAAAGACGGACAATACTACAGCTGATATAAAATTCTTATCCTGGAAAACAGCTCTGCTCCTAGAAATAACCTCTGCAAGATGAGTCTCAGAGTTGCAGGCACTCATGGCTGTGGAACCTTTTATCATTTTCCATCCTGACAGGGTTTCTCTGAGGACAAACCCGACATTTATGCCTAAGGTAGTGTCTAGTGTGGCCCAGAACAAAACAATTAATTTGCCTACTTTTTATCCAAACCCACAGAATAAGGGAGAGAGACTTCTGCATTCTTTGGACATTCACAGGCAGCTACGCTTCTACTTGGACAGAACCAAAGTTTTCAGAAAGACTAAATAACTTCTAGTGGCATATGCTGCAGGATCACAATGAAAGGCTATCTCAAAGCAGGTTTTTTCAAAGTGGATAGGCCACTTGCATTTGTTTCTGCTATTCACAACATGGCAAATTAGTGCCTAAGGGCATTAGGCCACATTCAACCAGAGCAGCAGCCACTTCAGCAGCCTACCTCACAGGAGTGCCAACCAAAGACATCTTAGAGGCTGCAACTTGGAGTTCAGTGCACACTTTTACAAAGCACTATCACTTACCTCTCTACTCTAAATCCAGGGCAGGCTTTGCCACTGCAGTTCTGCAGGGCCTCCTAGCCTCTCCTAATCCTATTTAGCCGTAGCCGCCCAACCTTAACTTTGGGATTCAACCCAATTGTAATGACTGCAACAGTGAAACACGATGAACATAGTACAGTTGTGTACCTACCATAAATATAGATGCTCGAGTGTATTCACTATTGCAGTGCAGGTTACCCATCCACCATCCCCCTTTCCTTTGCAGGGACTTCTCTATTTTATACAACCTATGTGGTGTATTTGCTTGTAGATGAAGGAAGAGTTTACTTTACTGCATGCATGCTTATTGGCATAAATTAGCCTACCCTTTTGGGGGCACCTGACATCTGGGGCAAGAAAAACTGGGGAAAATGGCATTGGCTGCATCTTTTATACCCCTGGTGCACTGACATCAGGGAGGAGGCGACAGTATCCAACGCCGGACCAGGACTTTGCAATTCAGGCCGACTGCGTGTAGCCTGCCAGCAGGATAACCCAATTGTAATGACTGCAACAGTGAATACACTCGAACATCTACATTTATGGTAGGTACACAACTGTACTTTCTTTGTGTCATTTTCCCTTTTGTTGGTTAATTCAAAATCATCTGTTAAGCTGGCTCTCTTTCTCTCTCTCTCTCTCTCTCTCTATATATATATATATATATATATATATATCTTTTTTTTTAGACACATCCCTGTTTAACCCCAAGCCCCATTCAGGTAGCCTGTGGGTGGATGGAGATTGAATTCTCAAGTGTATTTGTACTGAAATTCAACCTACCAAGAATCAGAGCTCCTTCATAGGGATCATTGCTGTCAAACTGTGGCAGGAGTGCTACCCTTCTTTGGGTGTTATTCTACCACTTGTCATGTTGGTGCAACTGTGGAGTTGGCAAAAAAAAGTTTGAGAGGTATGGAGGGAATTGCCCCTACAAAAATACACTTTAAAAAGTTTTTTTTTTTTTTTCTGTTTTTTTTTTTTTTTTTTTTTTTTTTTTAGGGAGTGCAATTCAGGGATTCCAGTCCTTTTGGATTCAACTTTGTCCACTCATTGTGGAAACACCCTACATATCTGTCCATTGTCTGCTTTCTTATTTGTGTCTTCTTTTTTCTGTGGCATAATGCTAATTGTTGGACTCTTGAGGCCTTTGCATTTCAGGTACAGTCTACTTTTTATGCCATCCCTGCTATTTCCTCACAAGCGCTGTCACACTCCATTAAATCAATGCAGAAAGTGAGTACAAATTTACACATGCCCCATTGGAGGTTTTTTTTTTGCACCTAATGATTATGTTACCTACCTTCATCAAGTTTCTGATCTCTTCTGTGGTGATGCCATATAATGCAAAGCTCGGGTCTATCATGCCAGTTTACAGCTGGTTGCTGGCCAGTTAAATCTCTTTCCCCACTCTATAGCTGGATCTTTGGCACCTTAATAATTACCTGAACCATGGGGTCAAATGTCACAGGCAAGGTCTCACACTCCATACTAAATGTAGTCAAAGAGGTTCATCAGGGATTTTGACATTTAAATTATCAATGCACCATGACATTTTTATTTATCCTGTGATATAGTTTCTTGTAAATTGGTTTTATTTATATCTCTCACTTAGAGATTTGTAAGTCATTTTATTTGCTAATAAGAATTGTTATTTATTGGCATCTGTTTGCCTCTGTTCAACATACTCTGGTGTTTTCATTTGTTTGATTTCCTCAGTAGTTTTCCACTGTGGTGATGTTTCACTATGCTTTTATAATCCACTCAAACTATGGATTTTTTCACAATTCAGTTATGTAATCAAACTATAGAATTCAGCACTCTTGCATTATGACAATAATTCTATAATACTGAAATAAAGAATGCAACAGTATCTCATATCATGTCATGCAGGATCATAGGAGGTTACTAGATATTTTAAGCAATGAACATATGGTGACCATACTGTGCTAATTCTGGTTTAGCACATGACAAAAGTAAATGGAAATAGATGAAAGTCTCTTAGTTTAGCATGGCTTAGATAACATAACAGTAAAAGAAAGTAGCCTTTTTGAAGAACCACTTAGAATTGATCTGGTTCATAGGGTCATACTAAGCTAACTGCTCTTGCAAGCCGTTTTAAGCCTAGCCAATTATTCCTTGTGAGACTCGAACCCTGCACCTTGTGTTCGTAAGGCCAACACCTTAACCATTAGACCACCCTTTCTCATGGTCTTATTCTAATTCACTTTTACTTGTGTCCTGCTGCTGCCATTTTTTATTAACTTAGTGTGCTTGTTCAAAACATGTTTCTATGGAGTACTGAACTTATTTTTATAGTGCAGACCACTGAAGTTAAATGACTTACTCAAGGTCATACCTCTCAATTTCTTTGCCAAAAATAATGGGGGGGCAAAGACCCCAAGTCAGAGAGAATTTTTAAATATCACTATAGTTCACTTGCAAAGTTAATAGAAGAACTGATATGCATCAGTGTTAATTTTCTGAAAAATAAGAAGTATAAAACTAATTGGTATTACTGACTGACTCAGTAATTTACCAGAAAATCAAACATTTTATGAAGGACTTGGAAAAAATATGAGTTAAAATCATATATGTTCTGCAAAATCAGTAACAGCTAAGAAGTATGCTCAGTATCTTGAAGTATGCAAATGCAGCATAAGAGAATTCCTAACTTTAAATCCCAATAGCATAATAAATGAGTTATAAAAGCTATGTATATCATAATGATAGCAAAATGCTTTGTTGTTGCTTCTTTAAGTGATTCTTATGAAAAAAAATAGCATTATACCATAATTAATTTTTCCATAAGCAATATGCCTTTTATGACTAATACTATTCTTGTGAGCACATCACAAAGCCATATCTTAAATCCATTCCCTTACTCTCAGATCTGCCCATGGACTGTTCATAAAATGTAGACATGCTGTAGTCGTCTGTAGATCCTTAGGCAGTACAGTATTGGTTGTGGCCACATGCTGGTATATGATACACTCCTTATGCATGTGGAAGAGATTTCTACTAAGATTCCAATTCATCAACTTGAACCACAGAACAAGGCTCATTTTTGTTTGTCTGACATCTGGAAAACCTGTTAAACATCTTACGCTGATACACAGGACCTGAAATATCTGGGTCTTGTAAACTATACTATTAGTAAATATGAAGGGAAGGATTCAGAAAAGCTTGCTACAATGTGGAGGCCTGAACTTGTAAGGTTTCCACATCATGGTTAGCCTTTCTGATTCAGAGACCCGTATCCTGCCATGTTTTTTCAGTTTTTGGGGCCATTGCATGTAGAGCAGTGTTTCCGGAAAGGCGTATGCTAATGCAGCAGTCAGGGGAACCAGCTAAAGCTAGTTAGTAATGTGCTGTCTCCCAGAAATGGTAACAGCTCTGGATTAACTCAGCAGAGTGCTGCAGAGAAGTGCTTGTATTTTGATTACATTTTTCTGTTTACTCCTATGGTAGCAGTTGTGGCTCATTATGTGACTATTGTTAGGTATAGCCAATCCATGGGTGTGCGTGTGTGTGAGTGTGTGTGTGTGTGTGTGTGTGTGTGTCGGGGGTTCCTATGTTACCACAATGCATGGACATTACTACCATGGTAAAGTCTGACAGCACAGTGTTTGATTCTGAGACATGATAATGAGTGGCTAATGAGAATCTCTTTGAATCAGGGAAAGTCCATGCACATCAATATGAACATTGTTTCAGATTTCTTGCATGAGGATGATCTCATGTTTTTATAATTAAACCTAGCTTGACTAGAACTCAAACCCTTGTTCAGTCACTGTCATTCTGGATAGATACACAGATTCTCGGCCAGTACACTCATGGCAGAGGTGTAGCTACCAGTTTTACATCTTCATATGGTCTTGGAACAGATCTCAGCTGATTTTTGTCATTTTGTTTGAGTATCCCTGAGTGCAAGCACAGACTATAGATATCTTGTGTTTACCATCCACAAAATGACACTAATGTATTTTACATATATTTACATGGATTTTCTCACTCTCTGTTTTGACTCACCCAAGCTTGCAAGTTTAGAGAAATGTCAACAACTAATGTATCATTGTTACTGTATACAAAACAGAAGAATTCCTTAATGTTATGAAGGTCTTTGGGTTTATTTGGATGGTTACCTCTGATAACCATTTTGGAAGCCATGTCTTCAGCTTAATTTACCAGCTGAATGTGGTCTTCACAGACATTAACATAGAATCAGTTCCTTTGTCAGACCACTGTATGATTCAATTCATCCTAGAGCACCACCTAATGATGTTACACCATATTTTTGTGGTGCAGAACAGAGACTGACGTATCTTAATAATGACCTGATCCCTGTATTGGAACACTTACCATGTGCTGCATGTCCAGTGGCGGCTGGTGACTTCAAATCATAGGGGGGCTGCAGGAGACAGCTGGATGGGTGTGGCCAACAAGACGGGGTGTGGCCAACAAGACGGGGTGGCTATGGTGCAATGGGATCAATGCTTCACATACTTATGTACATGAAATAATATACTTTAATCATTGGAGTTTTACTTTAAAAGTTACATTTCAGTCACAGGAATTATGTAGTTCTAACATCCCATATCAGTGATATTTTCAAAATGCTCTCACTACCTCCTGACATAGTATACTATACAATAAGTGGTTATGTGGGCAAAGGCGCACAGAATACCCTTGATGTAGTATAATCTAGTAATTTACTATAAACAGAGGTGAATGCAAGTTAAAAAAAAAATTGCTGACTTGCGCTATCTTTTAACAGATGAAAACCATTTGGTCACTTGTTGCTAGCAAGCTGATTTGCAGAATTTCTCTTCTTGGGTAATCCTAACAAATCTCTGAGTGCTACCATTCAATGTAATTTCTGTAGGGCACGTATATCTTGAAAATATGTGATATATGCACTGGCATTACACATGGCTTGAGTTCCTCAGAGTAAATGTTTAACCATAACTGTCAACTTCTTTGCACAAGAACTCTAGGCAAAGGCAAAAATAGTGGTGGAACAAAAGGCCAAAATTAGGGACCGTTTTAAATATTTCTCTAAAGCACTTAAAAGGTTAATAGAACAACAGGCTTTGCATCAAATATGCATGTTCAAAATAAGATGTATGAAATTCAAATGCCTGGCATTGACTGTTTGCAGTACTCACTGATTTACCAGAAAATCAAAAATTTTACAATGGACAGGTCAAAATCTGGGCTATTCTGCAAAATTCTGGCCAGTTGAGAGGTGTGTGCTCAACATGTTTAGGACAGATACCAGCTCTTCCATCATCTAATATATATATTTCCTGCTGTGAACATAGTGATCATTTTCAGAGTCTAATATATGTAGATCAATGGACACAGATAAAAGAATATGATAAAAATGCACGTGACCTAGAGTGCAATGTATTTTGGCTAACACCAGTATACCCAGATCAGAAAGACTTTTCCTAGGATTCAGAAACAGGGTCATCAGTCATAATTGCCCAGTGCAAGTTGGTCAGCTAGCACAATGGTGAGAAAAAGTAATTCAGAAGTAGATATGGCCACTATGAGAAAAATAAAGTCATTAGCATGTCTCTGAATAACACATTAGCAATGTCAGACCTATCTGCACTAGTACTTTGTCCTAGTGGCACAGGCATCATATCTGCAAAGGCACCCCCTACACACACATTCTTACAAACACATCCATATCTACCCATCAATAAACAAGCATTTACTACACACACACACACACACACACACACACACACACACACACACACACACACACACACACACACACACACACACACACACACATTCATGCAGCTTCATTCATGCCTCTACAGAGACACACACACACACACACACACACACACACACACACACACACACACACACACACACACACACACACATGTACCAGTACACCCCCAACCCCCACATTTTGAATGAATTTACCTGCATCAAGAGTACTCCCATAGGAGTGAGCTAGCCGTGATGTTTTTACAGCAGTCACTTTTTCCTCCTGCAGTAAAATTTTATTCATAAAAGCAATTTCTGAATCTCTCAGCCAAACAAGTCAGAAGCCATAAACTTTTCCAGGGGAGAACACATAGCTAATTAGCATTAGCCACCCTTCAAACTGCCACATTATCATGCAGCGCTACCTAAAAGACTGAACTCTTGATTGAAGCACCCAGTAAAAGAGAAACATCAACAGAAGGGCAGTCTCTGAATTATAAAGGCTTATTATAATGTGTGTGTGTGGGGGGGTGAGCTAAGGCTTCCCTACCTTGTTAAGCCTTGCTGAATCAAAGGGTTCATTAAAATTCTACCTTTTATCCTCCCCCACTGAATCAATTTACAATAATTAACCAAGTCCTGCACTAGAAGAACTAAAGTAACTGCAAGCACAGCACTACAGAACATTAGAAATACTAGCCATATAAATCCAAAATTATACAACAAAACGTATAAACACCACAATAATGAATATACCAAAACATACAGAAAAAATACAATAAAATACAGAAAGCAGTATAGAATGAGTAGGAAACCACCTCCCTCAAAAAAAAAATCTGCCTGTTAGAACAGTCCCCATTTTAAAATACTAAAACATATTAATAAACCATTTACACTGTTTACACATTAAAATAAAAATAAATTTGAAAAAAATCCATTCTGATACTCAGCATCTCTCCAGCAAAGTCTAGACCAGATATAAAGGCATCCTTTATAATCCCTACTGAGAAAGCAGTATGTAACTGCCTGTAGCCAGTATGTTTTAACTGTTTACAATGTGCATAAAATAGCTGATTTTTTTGCATGGTTTATGTACATCAGTTTTAGAAGAGTTAACAATTAACATACTTACATCTATTCTGCACCCGTCCTTCACTCTGTACTTTCTTCTTCTTCTTTCTTCTTCTTCCTTCTTCTTTTTCCTTCTGCTCTTCTTCCGCTGCCCAAAGTAAACGATAATAAATCCACAAAAAAAAAAACGATTCCGAAAATAGAAATAAAAAAAAATACAATGATGATCACAAAATTAAAGTTGAACCTCGATTCCTAAGCTAAGCCAAACTGAACTGACTGATTCTCGCTCTCTTCCCAGCACATAAAGCCCGGGAAGAGAGCGACAGCCAATCAGCAGCATTTAGGCTTTAGCCCAGCAGGCACGTCATGACTGACGTGCCTGCGGACGTCGCAGTCCGATCCCCTTCCAAGTCTATGCGGTTTGTAACCACTGCCGCATAGACTTCTGGGCATCACAATGATGCCTTAACTGCTCCGCCGGGCTGCAATGAAAAAAAAAAAAAAAAAAAAGCTGCTTACAACCGCGGGTAAGGTGCGCAATGCGCATGCTCATACTTTCCAGTCGCAGATGCGCATGCGCATACTTTCCAGTCGCGGACTCGAAATTAAACTACAAAAAAAAAAAAAGATTTCTTTTTTTTTTTATATATTAAATTAAAAGATGGTGACCAAAACAACTGAGGGGGCTGCAGACAGGCAGTCCGATGCCACGAGCCGCCCCTGTGCATGTCTCATGATACTGAGGAGTGTGTCTTGTCCTATTGTAGGATTATCTTCAGTCATCTTCATTAGGTAGTCTCACTTTGAATCTGCCCAAATGAAGACATGTATAATCATGAGCGTTGATTAGCCTCTCTGTCATAGAACACTCAAAGAGAGACTGGAGTGGAGATAGTGATGTAATGTTTTGTTGGAGGAAAACATTCCATCATGGATTACATGTAAGAAAAAGGTTTTCTTGTCTGGACTGATATCTTCAGCAGTGAATTACTTGACAGTGCTTTCCTGGGTTGTGGTTAGACTATATAACTGAGTCTAGCTTACTAACAAAAAACTATTTCTACCTCAGAATGTGAATCTGGCACTCTGTACTTTTCTAACAAGATTGCTGAAAACAGATTAGATGCTCCTAATGCTGTCTCCGGTGTGTACTGTACTAACATTAAGGGGGAAAGCCAAGGTAAAAGTTAATTAAGTTTAGGAATATTAAATCTGCAAAGGCTATTAGGGCCATTAACTTGGCTTTGCAAACAACTTATTAAGGATTGCATGTGGAACAAACCTGACTTATCCAGTCTTGCATGTTGACACTTTTACATATAGTTTCCCAGACGAAGTGGCCCTCATGAAGGATGAGTGCCTTTCCTTATAATACTAATGAATTCCATTGTTGATCACATTACTAAGATATCATCTTTAGCCTTGCCTGAACTTGAAACTTAATATCTATCTCTACCCAGCACCAGCATGGTGGATAGTGTGAGGCATTCTGAGAAATATTGCATGTTCCCGTAAGATCATACAGAGGAATGTGAGGGTTATGATGACATCTGCAGCAAGGAACAGTGGTGCAGATTTTATGTCTTTCAGAAGGAGATGGGGGACTTCCAGTCAGACCACCTCAGTAATAGAGGCAGGCTCTAGCTTATCCCAGAAGTGACACCGATGCTTAGTACTGTACTGGAGAGCTATGCTTCATAACTGTACCTTTAAGCTAAAATGACATGTTTGGAGATACCACAGAAGTGGAAGAGGAGGATCTGTACACAGATTCATGACTGGGAATAAAACCAGCACAGAACATATTGCTGGAGTTAACGAGGATGATGCAAACCTTTACCCAGTAGTGTTGCTACCACACCAGTCGTGTAATGCAAATTCCATGTCTTGGGGCTCCTTCAGCATTGCAAAGCATTACTTTGCAAGGCAATGAGCCCTGAGAAGGAAGGTGTTGAGCTACAAGCAGTGAAGCAGGAGGCTGAGATGACAATTGTTGTCATCACAGAAACATGGGTCAGTTTCAAATGAGTGGTGGACAGATAGATTATGTGCCAGATGTTGTATAGAAATGACATAGAAAAGAAGAAACAAGGTGTTTAGTTTTCCAAAATGTCATCTAGCCTTACATTATTGCGAGAACAGGAATGAGCTGATGCATCACCCTGTGTGTGTGTGTGTGGGGGGGGGGGTGACAAAAAGGTGAGGGACAAAGCTTAGTACATGCATCTTTAGGGTACTGCTGCAGGAATGGGGATTGAGGTTGGCTTACTACAACATACTGGTACCAAGCTATACCAAGACAGGAGAGGTTGAGAAGTTTGGTAAGCAAATAAAGAAGCTGGGTGGGAAGAAAGCAATTACATTTCTGACAGATCTAAATCTACCAGGACCATATTTCAAGACCATTTGCTGCAGGGTAAAAGAGAAGGGAGAGTTGACTTTATTGTATAACCATGAGTGGTTTAACTATCTGGTATGAAACTGTGCCAGAAAAGACAGAGGTCTGTATGTGGTCCTTCCCAATGTGGTGGGAGGTCACAGAAATCATGGGAAAGGTTTCATTAGCCAACACTGATCATGCCTTCTGCCATTTTCTGCGGGGGTATGAAACTAAACATGAAGACAATGATGTTGGATTTCAAGAGGTGGAGTATACTGATGTTGGAGGAGATAGTAAAAAATAAATAAGGGTATGGAGGCAAACTGTGGAGATGGACAAGCTATGAGAAATGGATAAGCATGAGATGATAGTCAGGGCTATGGACAAGTAACTTATGAAAAGGCATAAAGGAAAAAGGAGGTGAAGACTAGTGTGGATATGCTGGAATATGAGATGAAAAATAGCTGAAAAAGACAGTAGAAACATAGAAAGAGGTAGAAGGCACAGAATAAGAAGAAAAGCAGAAAGATGAAAAAGGAGGTAGAGTTTGGGAAAGACCTAATCAGAATTGAGTTGGTCAAAATGGATAAGAAGAAAAAAGGATCTGAACAGACTGGGTAAGTTAGGAAAAGGTATTACAGAAGATAGGTTTGTTTGTGTCTTTCGGCTTTTCTCGGTTAGGGGTCGCCACAGCTGAACTCCGGTCCACTAATGATTGGCAGTAGATTTTTACATATTGGCTTGCCGGGCCTAACGCACAACCTTCAGCGAAGGAACGCCCATTCACGCATGTCGCCACACAGAAGATGCTCTAACTGAGAATCGAATGGGCAACGTCTAACTGTGAGGCAACAACGCTACCGCAGCACCACCACCGCAGTATTACAGAAGATAGGTAAAAGTAAGAATTACTGAATGAGTTCTTTACAGAGGTTTCACAAAAAGAAGGGTGGAAAGGATGCTTTGCTGGATGAGAGGCAAGGCAGAGTATGAAGAGCAATGGAAAAACATCAACATACTTAGACAAAGAAGGAAGAGGTCCAGTGGTAATGGCTTCACTAGTACAGTGGTAATGGCTTCTCTAGTACAGTGGTAATGGCTTCTCTAAAAGATGAGGAACAGGGACCAAGTGAGCTGACTTGAAGGGCTGTCATTCTGGAAGGTATGTAGTTGTGGGTGCCTTGACACAAAATCTTGGAGAATATTGTCTACCTTCAACTCACAGAATATATTATTAAATACCACCTTCTCTCATATTAAAGCATGTCTTCTTGTCAGGGAGAAGCAAGGCCACAGCCATTTGGTCTCAGACCAATGAAATCCTCATGTCAATGAACAAAGGCATGTTGTCTGGTATAGTTTTATAGACCTTACCTAGCACTTTTGCCTTAGTCAGTCACTCCTTTTTTTATAATCCACATTTCAGAAATAAGCTTTAGCCCTGATACCATCCCTTGGTTCCAATGTTATCTGACTCACCACCATTCCTTAGGGAGCTATAGTTCCTGTACCTCTTTCCTCTCCACTACTCAAAGGTGTACCTCACGGATCTATTCTTGACCCCTTCTATTCTCTATATACATCACTAGCCTTCCACTCAATCTTCCTTACCTTTTTCTCCTCCTTTAAGCAGAGCACATGGACGTCTACCACTTGAACCACTTCCTAACTATGCTACATCAAGATCTACAATCTGACTTCAATTGCCTCAGTGAGTAGATTACTACTAAAGACCTCCTTCTAAATACATCCAAAACTAAATCAATGCTTTTTGGTACTAAGAAAACTCAGCAGATCCGAGAAAACTTTAACAATCTATGACCACAAAAAGCATCTTCAGAGCAAGTCTCCTCTTTCAAGTATGTTAGTCTCTGGTTAGACCTCCTCACTCAACTTCCAGATGCATCTTGATAATACACATGAAAAAATAACCCCCTACATTTCTGGGCACAAAGAACATCTTCTTTTCTCTCACACTTGACTGCATCTGCAAGAGGGAAAGGAATCGTATTCCCTCACATTCCACCCTTCTTATATAAGCAGCCGCTACTAAAAATTCCAACACAATTCCAACACTCAAAAACAAAATATGTAGATTATTACACACTGCCCAAGAAATAAATACCACTATATAACACTAAAAAAGGTAAACTGTCTAGTAGTTAACCACAAGGCAGACCAGCTACTAGGATCTCAACTGTTCAAACTCTTACATGAACATACTTTCCCTCACTTATCCTCAAAACTAATAAGACATATACGCACATAAAATCTAAGAGACCTGAACCGTGCAGGTCCTAAATTACAAATCCCACACTGCAAGCCGCATAGTTCTGGCTGTGCATTCTCAATTCATGGGCCGAAACTGTGGGAGTCCTCCCACCTGAAATTAAAGATTCATCCTATTGTTCTAACTTCTGTTGTCTACTAAAATTGCATTTAGTTAATCAAGCAGAATGTACTTCATATCCTATCACTTAAGTTTACTTTCACTCATCTCCTCTCGAACTCAGCCACTAAGATCCTTTGCTCCTTTTCACATTTCTAATTTATTCTACTCTAATTTCCCAAATGTTTTGCACATATTGTAAATTAACACATTGGATTTATTTACTACATATTCAGAGCATTACTCTACCATTGCTCTGTTTTATTGTCACTTAAGTATTATTGTATGTTTTGCATGTGTGGTCAGTTTTTTGACCCTGTGATGAAACTGAAATTGGTCAGAAATGATCAGTGCTCTACCATGGCAAACAAATTCAAATAAATAAACAAATAAACTGCAGTACAAGTGTGATCTGGTAGTGATAATACTGCTGGTAATACAGTATGGAATTCAGAAGTATATATTTCTTTATCATATGCAAAGACTGTCAGTAACGCACCTGAAAATAATGAAATGTAAACTAGCTCTATGATAAAATATATAATATACTGTATTTTACTAAGGCATGATTGAGTGTAGTACGAGTTAAAAATAGTTCCCAAAATGCAATGTATACCTTATAATCAAGCAAGAGAAAGTCAGGGTTAGCACAACTCTTTCATGATTATACTGTTTGTATTCATCCTATTTGTAATGCATATGACCTACTTGTTTTTACAACATGCTACTTGACTGACAGCTTTGAGGAGAGTCTGCTGTTACAGTCACTTCTTGTGTTCTGTGCCATTTCCTTTAGTAATGAGAAAATGTATTCAAATGTCCACAGAGTTACTACAGATGGGGGAAATATGTGAGTGGTCATGTTTAATTAACTTTTACTGGGCCAGGCAGAAAAATGTGACTGACAAACTGGATTTAACCAGGCAAAACAGTCTAACACATCAATAAAATTCAAGAGAATTGTAGAACATTAAAATTGCATCATTACCTCCGAGATACACTAATCATGCGATGACCCTCTTATTTATTGTTACAGAGAAAATATCTGGAAACTGCTGCATCAGGGTCACTGTTCTGCAGTTTTTCTAGCTTTAACTAAAATTAGTGCTTTAATTATATATTTTACATGATTGCTATCTTGTTCTGATAAGAGTTCCTGGAGATGGCAGTGGCAAACTATTTTTTATTGTTGTTCTTTAATAGTCTTACTGACTGTCCTTGGCCTCTGTACATGGTTATCAAATTACTAAAAGCAGTCAGTGGCCATATTTTGTAGCATTTCTGATGCTGGTAGTTATTCATCACATTCTGTAGTGGCAGACACATATATGGCAAGGTGATGTTTGATAACACTGAAATGTACCTGCATTTCCTACACAACTTAAAAATTATTGTGCAGTTGAAAAAAAAAAAACCTCAGGTCGCTGCGCCCATAACCGTCTCATCCAAGTAAGTAAGGATATTCAGGCTGGACTACAACAGAACACACCGTACTGAAGGGAAAAGTGCTGGAAAACAAAGGGTTTCAAAATGTATTGCAAAGATGGACAAATAGCTGCATAAGTTAACAGTAGACTAACTGCTCTTCTGGGCCAATTTAAGCCTTGCCAATTATTCCATGGGGGATCAAACCCTACACCTTGGGTCTGTAAGGTAAACACCTTAACCATTATGCCAACCTCCTATCCTAAGATGAGCTGGATTTGAACCCTGTGTAATTTGTGCTGTGAACATAAGCTCACTGCTCTTACACCTGCTGCTACAGGTAAAGCTTGGCCATTAAAACTTGATTTAAAAGTTACTAGGAGTTCTTTTATTCCTTGTATGATCTAAACTATTTTCGTATAATCGTTTTCTGTCAGTGGCTGGATCTGAATAATTAAACCGGACACATACTGGTCAGCAACAATAAGTGCAGAGTTACTATTTCATCTACAGTAAGGTAGTGATGACAAAAGGCCCTGGCATGCTCTCAGTGATTTCTAAGTTATATTTTCCTTCATTTAACTAATTTCTATATACTGTTAGAACTGAACTTCAGAACTCAATGGGACACTCATAAAAGATTAAACACTTATCTGTGTCTATGAAGCAAGGCTATGTTTGTTTTCTTTTTAATCCCTTTTTACAGCTTTGTTGCAAAACAAAGATGCACTCTCTCTGCCATCAGTATGAACTGAAACTTATTAATTTGTTACAGGGGCTTAGGACACATAATACAAAAGGCTTCCGTTGTTCTCTATGGGGAAAAACACTTCTCATGTGAAACAGTGGGTGTATACATATTCACTGTTCGAAGGGTATCAGCTATATATCATGTGTTATTCTACCTGACACAGTAACAGTTTAAAGGTGCATGAAGCATCTGTTAGACTAATTTGGTTTCTATGAAGTTTTTTCAAATTATTTATACAAACAATTCAACTCTATATATTACTATTCTACTTAACTAAATTCTCACTACATATTTTATTCAGAAGAAAACAAAATCCACATTGCATTAACCAAATGTATTTCAGAAAAGCAAGTAATCTGAAGTGCCTTAGTGCTGCAGGTTCACTCACACACACACACACACACACACACACACACACACACACACACACACACACACACACACACACACACACATGCATATTTTTTTTTCATTTATCCTTTGTTGCCCTGGCTAATTCCATTAGGCTAGTGGACTCTTTTTAGGGGAGACCTGAGATGGTACCTATATTACTAGGTGAAATTTAGCTAGGGCATCAGAGAACTCCCCCTGCTCTTTCCGTACTGATGCATTGTGTGTATGGCACATTTTGCTTCCTGCTTCTGGTCCAGGTATGAAGACAGCTCAGCAAAGCAGGAAGCTACCATAAGCAAAAGGGGAGGTTGTGGAGTGGAATGAGAATGTAAATCATGATTGTGGTGCTGTTAATCGAACAGCAGCGATGTTTAACTCATCAGAGAAGGAGTCGGAAGCCAAGGATAGCTAGAGAGAGGATTATGGTGTGTTAGAGATGGAGGAAAAGGCAGTCAAACCTTTTTAAAGCAGTATGAAGGCAGACACAGTGGGGATAGATTCAGAAGAGGTGTTCTAGAAGCTTTTTGAATCTTAGGATGCAACACAGGATTGTTTTCTTACAACCCTGCAGTCGGGATGGTTGCGGGATGATATATTGTTGGAGATGGTGGAGGAAAGGGAACCAGAAATTGGAAAGGATTTATCTTGGGGAAAAATGATAGAGAAAATACAGAAGGAAGAAGGGCAGCAGAGTGAGGAGATGCAGATACAGATGAATTTGTACATTGAGATAGTGAGAGAAGGAATATATGGTAAGGAAGTAGAAGAAATGAATCTTAGAAGAAAATGACTGTTTAAGGTTTGAGATGAAAAGAAGGAAGATGCTCCAATGAACAGATACAAGGTATGGGATGAAGTTATTAAGACACTTGGGATTAAAACAAATGAGTTAAGAGCATTTATACATATTAAAAGACTTTTTGTGACATTATTTTTAAGACTGGGCAGATAATGGAAACGTTTATAGAGGAATATGAGTAAAAGAAAAACTGTTCACTGTGGAACTTATATGTACTTAAGTCCCCTGTTAGGGAAACTAAGAAAAAAGTCAATATTCAATTCCAAACTGAGGTTGAAAAAGAGCCTTTAAAAAGCATTTATTAAATCTATGTAATGATGTGCTGAATTTATCAAAATTAGATGATAATAGAGGTTTATGGACTGGGGTATGGGATTGCAATGTGATATTGAAACTGGAAAATGATTGTATTGCACATATCCCAAGTGTGATTAATGTTGCAGGAGAACGAGGCATTGTGAACTATTGGGGACAGCCATAAACATGCTTTTTTTGTGGAAAAATTAATAATTTCATTAACAATTGTGAAAAAAGAAAATGTTTTATATGTGGGGCTTTAGGACACAATGCAAATGATTGTGACCCTAAATGTTACAAATGTAAAAAAGGGGGACTATTGGGGGTGTGAATGAAAAGAAAACGAAGTATCAGATACAGCAGAGATTGTACTAGAACAAGGGAATACGGACAAAGCTATAGAAAAGGATGTAGAAGGGAAAAATGGGAAAAAGATATAATACCAATATAGCTTCATAGGTTGATACTAGGCTATCGGCCCTAGGGCATTTATAAGCCTAGCCAGAGTGTGTTTGGCTTTCGCCACCCTTTTAGATTAGTTGACTGTGCCTCTGTATAGTAGGTCACAGAAGCTAGCCCTTTTAAGGTTAGTTTACTGTGTCTCTGTCTAGTAGGGACACAGAAGAGATCCCAGGGGTAAACTTACGATCTCCCATCCACTCGTCAAGATTTCTCTTGAAGAGGGTCATTATGGAACAAGTAACTCAAAAACTGTGAAAGATGATTTAAATGCAGTAAATGAAGAAGCAGAGTCAAGTTTAAGTGAGAATGATGATGTTAAATGTAACATAGACAGACACATAATTCAATCAGAACAAGAGTGAGAGAAAGGAATAGGAGAAATATAGAAGACTTAAAAAAAGAAATAAAAGAAAGGGAAAAGGCGACTACATATTTAAAGCAGAGTTACATGTAAAGTTATGTCAATAAATGTGAATAGATTTAAAAAATTGGAAAGAAGGATAGGGGGTTTTGGAGTGGTGTAAAAAGTTAGATAGTGATGTTATTATTCTAGAAGATATCAGATTTTTGTCATAAACAGAAGTGTGGTTTGGTAAAAATATGTGATATGGAATTTTGGGAAAAAGACCTGTTCAGGAATACTTGTATTATATAAAGATACAATTAAAGTGTTAGGTGTTACATTTGTTATAACAGGTAGAACTACTGTTGTTGACGTAAGATGGAGAGAACATGTTATGAGAATTATTGCATTATATGCTTATGTTATAAAACATAGTTAATATATGGAGATAATTGTAGTAGGGGACTTTAATTGTACTTTAACACAACCTAACAAAAAGGCTTATGATGTTAAGGATCTATGTCATACCACCGAATTAACATATCGTTGACTCTCATAACAGTGAGGCAACATCAGCAAAAATTTAAAAGAACAAACTCCCGGAGCAGTGTATTTTCCCTCTGGGAAACTAACCACTTGGTCACCAATACGTAAAACAAAAACTAAAGCAAATTAAACCCACTAAAGTGGGGGGCTTCACCCCCACACCCCCCAGCTAAATATACCAACTCCAAAATTACACTACGGAGGAGAAAAGGGCAAAGTTCACCATGGTGGCCAAGTGTTTAGTTTCCTGGAGGTGAAATATGCCATTCCAAGAGTTCATTCATTTAAAATTTCACTGACATCATCTCGCTGTTATGTGAGTTGATGTTATGTTAATTTCATGATTTAAAGGGAATCCAGTGTTAAAGTAGTAAAGGAGATTATAAAATATGGACAGTTAAAAATATGGAATTTAGAGACTTGGTTATACAGAAGAGGGGAAAAAAGAACAGAAACAGATTATGTTTTTATTATCAGAAAGGTTAGTAGCAGTTGCGCAAGGAGTATTACTGAGAGAATTCTCAGACAGGGCAGTATGGATTATGGGAAAGGAAATGTTGCTTATATAAAAATAGAGAAAGGCATAAGCAGAATAATGAAGTAAAATGATATGATAAAGGGAGAAAAGAGGTCATGAGATTATGAAATGAGAAAATTTTACAAAAATTGGTCAGAATGGTGGCTAAAATTCAAACTAAAATATAAAAAAATGTATGACATGGGAAAAAGAGAAAATATATAAGGAAAAGAGGAATTATAAGAATTTAAATAATGATATGAGTGTATAGAGAAGAATGATGTGAATTTATTTAGTAAGGAAGAAAATATATGAAATGAATAAGAAAAAAATATATCATTTATTATATAAACAAAGATATTTTTTGAAAGGAAAAAAAAAGAAAGTGCACCCTATTTAAGTGAAATAATCCAAGAGAATAATAGTGCAAAGAGAGAAAAGGAAAGATTCATCAGGTAGGATACATAGTTACAAGAGGGATGATGAATGCAGTAAAAGAACACATTAGGACAGTATTTAAACAACAGAGAAGTAAGACATGGAAGAAATGGAAGGGACTTACAATTTCAGACATGGATGTGATGTCCCCACTCTGAGCCAGTAATCAAGGAGCCTAAATCCTCACCACTGGCACTGGAGAAGTATGTTCAGTTGGAACAAAAATGGATACACCTAGTATTCCAGATGCAGCTCTCTGCATCAGGCACAGTTTCCCTTAAGACCACCAGGGAAAACAGTCAGCCTGGAGTCTGAGTTTTTCTGCCTGCCTCTCCCTGGGTCCCGAGTAAGACTCTCCACTGGCACAGCTGCAGAGTTAAGTCATCAGCCGAGTGTCCAAGCCAAGTCCTCCACCACTCTCTCTGTGAAATCAGTGCTTCTTGTCCCTGCTCCAAGTAGCTGACACACATACTCTTTGAGATTTGATTCACACACACACACACACACACACACACACACACACACACACACACACACACACACACACACACACACACACACACACACACACACACACACACACACACACACACCTGGAAAAGGCTGTACAGGTTTACTAGCTATACCCCCCTCTGCCCAGACTGTAAGGTAGTTACTGCCACCAGACACTCCCAAGTCAGCTACTCTAAGGCTGTTACAAGGGTACCTGATTATACTGAGTGAAATTAATATTAATACGAATGGTAGATTGACCAATGTAGTAAGGCTTTCAGGAGTGGCCACACAGTCACCAAACAGTTATGAGTACTCTCAAAGGTTAAAATATTCTCTAAAGGATCAATCACAAGGAAACATTTAAATATGGTTTACTGAAATGAGTCTAGCAATACGGGGTTACCTTACAGACTTTCCACTAGTGCTGAGTTGTATTAGCCTATTGGTTGGTTCCAGGTGATATGTACAACAAATAGTGTTTCTGCCTGTTCCGCTCCCCACGCTCACTTTGCTCCCCTCCCTGCCCCATATTGCACCCACCCCCAGCACACCTACACTTATTCTAGCCAAACATCCCTCCCATTACAATCACAACCAACCTCACCTGCAGCACTAACTCTTACCACACCTCCAGCCTACCATCAACCTCCCACCTCGAGTACAATGATCCTACACACTCTACCTATACTCTTTACATGCACCCTTCTTGCACACATTACATCTTACCAAAACATCATTATACCCCCACCAAACAACTTCCACTGCACAACTACAGTCACCACCACTCATGTCACACCATCATACTACTCATACACCTCTCACAACAAATACACCCAAATGCGCAACCCACTTAAGCCATCACCTCCACCACACAAACAAAAAGCATCCCTAATGCCTTACAAACTATCCCTCAACCTACTTTATCTATCACCCACTTCACCTAAACAAAACACTACCCCAAAACTTAAACTAATTTTCTCATTACTAAAATTAATGTCCTCAGCCATAACAATACTTGCCCTAAGCGGAGACATCCAGCCAAACTCTGGACCCCACAACTCCAACACTGATAGTCAGCCTAATAACCTCACCCACCTTCAAATTACATCCAGTAGGAAACCAATTGACCTCCTTATCTTAAGCCTAAATATCAGAAGTATAACCAATAAAATCCATGAACTCCATGCTACCATAGACTTAGACTCCCCTGATATTATCATTCTAACAGAAGCCTAGCTCAAACATCACATTACCAGTGAGTAAATTCTCCCTTCAGGCTACAATATCCTAAGACAAGATTGGTTGCTCAAAAAAGGGGGTGGTGTAGCTGTAATGTATAAACAGAATCTCAATATTCAAATCCTAAACTTATCGGTTCCCCCCTAATTGACAAAGAAAAAATAATTTATACCAACCTAAAGGTAAACCAAGACAAGATCATTAACATAATAGGATGCTACTTCCCACCTGGCAACAATATCCCTCCACTAGCAAACCTCCTCAGCTGGGTAAATCATCACCTTCCACAAGAAACCATAATATTAGGTGATTTTAATATAGACTGGCTATCCTGTTCCAACCACCATCCAACCCACCATCTAAATCTTCATGGTTTTATCCAACTTATCCAAACACCCACTAGAATAAATAAGAATTCCAACAAGCATTCTACACTTGACTGGATACTAGTCAGCAAGAGACCCCAGTCATACACAGCTGGCTGCCTACTGGATAGCCTCAGTGATCATACCCCAGCTTTCTTACTCAAAAAACACATATATCAGGATAAATCCATTACCTATCAGCAAATACATAATAAAGTAAACTTTAACCCTGACAACTTCATCTCAGCCCTAAAAAACTGCAACTGGACTCCACTAAAATACCTCAACATTGATGAAGCTGTCCAATTTTTCAATACCACCTTCCTTAAAGTCCTAAACACCTATGCACCCACAAGATTTACTAGAGCTAAAGCCCAGTCCTCCCCATGGCTACAAAAAGCCACTAGATCAGAAATGAGAAACTGAGATAGAGCCTGGAATCACTGGCACAAGACAAAAAACCCCTCTGATAGACAGAAATTATGTGAATTACATAACAAAGTCAAAAAATTAATAAAACAGGACAAAATCCTATATTACCAGTATGCCCTGAACACCACCCAAAACAACCCTAAACAATTCTGGTCAACCATCAACTCCATCCTCCACCCAGGAAAAGTAGGCACCCCTCCACCAAACAAAACAAACTTCTCTGAAAACATTGCCATCTCTTTAAACACTCACTTCACACAAACCATTCTACCACTAGCAAAACAACACAACCCCTCTCCCCTACCCTCTCCAACTACACCTAGTAACCTGAACACTGCGTCCTGCTTTCTCGCCTTTCCCTACCTCCAACATAAAAAAACTCTTATCAAAACTAAAGCCCACAAAACTAGCAGCTGACAACCTCCTAGCTGAGAACCTTAAAATTGCAGCTGCATCCCTAGCCTATCCAGTTGCAATCCTGATTAACTGATCTTTATCTGAAAGCTATGTCCCTTCACAATGGAAAATACACCACATTATCCCCCTCCACAAAGGTGGACCCTCCACAGAATTCACCAACTACCGGCCCATAGCAATTATGTCTCCTCTATCAAAAATACTTGAGAGATGCATTCGCTCTCAAGTTCTAAACCATCTCCTTACTAACAACCTCCTATCTAGCACACAACATGGTTTCTGACCATACCACAGCACAACCACTGCCTTACTTGCTTTCACTAATACAATCCTTCAACATAAAAACAATGGTTATTACACCTCTGCAATTTTCCTAGACCTATCTAAAGCATTCAACATGCTCTCTCATAAACAATTCATCACTGTTCTCAGTACTCTATCCTTCTCTCAATCTGTCGCAAACTGGTTCCAGAGCTACCTGACTGACCACCATCAATCCGTTGTTTGGCATAATTATATATCCCCCCAACTCCCTGTCTCAATAGGTGTTCTCCAAGGATCCATCCTTGGTCCCTTACTCTTCTCCATATTCACTAATACTCTAGCCTCTGCTACCAAACAAGCCACTCTCATACAGTATGGAGATGATTCCACCATCTTCTGCTCAGCCCACTCCCTACCTGAACTTCAAAAGACTATGCAGGAAGCCTTTTCCTCAGTTGAAACTTGGCTTTCGGATGCACAATTAATACTTAACCAAAACAAAACAAAACTCCTCATCTTCCAACCCACCAAACACAATCTAAGCACACACCAATTTAATATTAAAGCCAATGAAAACACCAGTATCCCCCAAACAGACTACACCAAACTACTTGGAGATGAAATTGACAGTAACCTCAGGTTTGACATCCACATCTCATTAACCATAAAAAAGTGCACAAAAAACTAGGAGCTTTATACAGAAATAAGCACTTCATCACCAAAACAGCCAAGATTTCAGTTGCAAATAGCCACCTTATCTCAACCCTACTCTACACCTCTCCAATATTTACCAACCTAAGGCAAAGTGAGTTAGGTAAACTCGAAGCTTGCTTCAACAAAATAGCAAGGTTTGCCACTGGTGCAAACCACCATAGCCACCACTGCACTTCACTTACTGAACTAGGCTGGCTAGAACTCCCTCACCTCCTTCAATGGTACCAACTTTCACTCACCCACAAACTAGTAAGTCATCCTCTAAAAGTCCCCTCCCTCCAAATTCTACTCCAGCCCTATCAAACCATCAGACCACTATGCTCCGGCAACAAAAATCAATTACAGGTAACTAGAACTAGGAACTCAGTCGGAGAAGCTCTCTTCTCCTTCTCCATAGCAAAATTATGGAATGCCCTTCCTTAATTATGGAATGCCATTCCTTACACTATAACTTCTGTGTCATCATGCACTAACTTTAAAGCTGCTCTAAAATCTCATCTAAAAGAGCACTAGGCATGCCCCCTGCAACAAACCTCTCCAACATCTATACCCCAATTTCTTTAATCCCTTTCTTCCACCCCTCTAACTACCTCAGATTGCAGCCAAGTACATTGCTTGTAAACCTATATCTCAGCTGTAATCTTAGCCACTGTTACTCAAGGGTAATAGCTACTAGCTCAGCTATTAAAATACTTGCTAGTCTTTATGGCACCAATGATATAAGTGTTGTACCATTTAACTAAATACTTAATTTCATTTTGAACTAATAACTGTTTACTACTATTGTTAAACAAAACCTACCTATACATCTTGTAACTTGTAATTCATTGTTTTATTGTGGAGCTTTTCTCCCCGGTCCTCCGCTGAAAAAGGACCTGTATCGAGTCAGATTTTCCCAGTCAACACATATAAATAAATAAAAAATAATAAATAATAAAATAAAATATATTTAATAATACATAATAAAAGAACATGAAAATACTAAATATCTATTTACAATAAACACCAAAGTTTCAACCACAGGAAATATTAAAATCACACAGATGAATAGATTCAGTACAGTACAGAAAAACAACACTTAACTAATCTCACTATATTTTTCTGACTGATCTAAAATGCTACTATTTCCTGGTCACTTACTAGCACAAGGCAAGATGACGTAGGTGAGCAATCCTTCTATGTCAGATTTCCAGAACAGAGTGCCATGAGTTTTCAGTCTCAACTAGTATTAGACATTATTTTGGTGATGGATTCTAGAATTGCATCACATACATATGGTCATCTGACTCCTGGTTCCCATACAACCCTCCATTGCTAGAAACTGCCAGGATGTAGCACCTATGTGTCAATATGTCAATAATACACACACAAACATACACATACACACACAGCCTTGTTAAGATCTGCTGCAGCTCCTAGAAGTCATAAAACCATAAAATAATTCCATGTGTCCTACAGGAGCTAATAAACCATACTTCTTACATATATTGTGTCTCTGTCTTCATTCAAAACTGTGAGATAACGGGGGCATGGCCAAGGATGAACACAGGATAGCAGCAGATTTCTTCAGCTCCACCAATTTCATTACATTGACAGGAATTAATTACTTAAAAAATTAATTTTTGAAGTAATTTTCTTTCTAAATATGTTTGTTTTATATAGTTCTTGAACTATATCTAAAAAAGAAAGGAAATCTTAATAATATTCCTGTCAGAAATTACTTTGGAAATTTTCCTGTCAGTTTATCAGTCTGAAATGAGTTCCAGTAAGACAAATTCTCAAGACTCCAGCATCAAGAAAGAACTTCAGTCTCTGATAATTATAGTCCAGCAACTTACTGCTAAGATGGATAAAATGGATACTAAAATAGACACTTTCATAGAAAAACTACAAAACAAATAGACTTGTTACATATGGACCTGCAACAACAGAAGATCCAGATGACAGGCATAGAAGAAGCTGTGAATGACATGGAAAATAGAATACAAGAAGAGGAAATCAACATTGAGTTTCTGCTGAAACAAAATACACATTTACAAACAAAGCTGGATGACCTGGAAAATAGATCTAGGCGCAATAACATTAGGATTTTTGGACTGCCAGAAAATATTGAAGGTAACAATATTACTTCTTTTTTAACAACATGGCTCCCTAAAACTTTAGATTTACCAGAAGCATTCTCTTTTGGTATCGAAAGAGCACATAGATCTATAGCTAATACTAACTCTAACAAAAACTATCCTAGATCAGTTATAGTTAGATTTATATCATCTTTTGATAAAGAGTGTGTGTGTGTCTTTCGGCTTTTCCCGGTTAGGGGTCGCCACAGCGGAACTCCGGTCCGCTAATGATTGGCAGTAGAGTTTTACATGCTGGCTTGCCGGGCCTAACGCACAACCTTCAATGAAGGAACGCCTATTCACGCATGTCGTCACACAGTAGACGCTTTAACTGAGAATCGAACGGGCAGCGTCTAACTGTGAGGTGACAACGCTACCGCAGCACCACCACATCATCTTTTGATAAAGAGATGGTTCTTAAATCTGCTTGGGCTAAAGCTCCTGTTAAGGTTAATGAAACAACTGTGCGTTTT
>NC_056728.1:1575683663-1575696163 GCF_019279795.1 Protopterus annectens | reverse complement strand
TATAAGAAGAACTTTAACATTAATAGATTTTGCAAATAGGAAAAAGAAAGATTTAACACTTATTAGTCTTGATATAAGTTCAGCATTTGATTCAGTAAGTTGGGACTATCTGTTTACCTTAATGAAGTGCACAAACTTCTCGGATGCATTTGTAAATCTAATTGAACATTTATACAAAGGAACGTTGGCTTATATTAAGGTAGGAACATATGTTTCACAAAAATACCCATTCTTAAAGGTACAAAACAAGGATGTCCACTTTCTCCACTATTATTCACTTTAGTAATGGAGCCTTGGGCTAATTTGATCAGAAACAGTACTGACATAGAGGGTTTTGAAATAGATGAAAATACAACATCCAAAATTCAACTTTTTGCAGATGATGTTCTAATTACATCAGCAGGATCTAATTCTTCTATACAGTCTCTATTTGATAACATGATGAATTTTAAAAGTATTTCTGGTTTAATATTCAATGAAGAAAAAACTAAATACTACCTATATATACACGAAAAAATATTCTCATTAGTGATTTTACTAAATATGTACCCAATTCAGGTCAGATAACTTATTTAGGTATAATACTATCTAAAGATATTAAATCTATTATATATAATAATTATAATACCTGTTTTCTTAATATACAAAATCTTTTTAATACCTGGAATAATATGTTTTACTATGGAGGAGAGACTTACAATTATTAAAATGATAATATTCCCCAAGATTTTATACTTAATACAATCAATAATACTTCCACCTACAAAAATAATTATCAAGAAACTGAACACACTAATGTTAAATTTCTTATGGGCACCTAATAGACCTAGGATTGCATTAAAGAAACATACTAATAGCTGGTCTCAAGGGGGTATTTCTTTTCCAGACTTTAATTTATATACTATCTCTTCTATTGTAAAAGTTATTACTTTATTAATAGATCAGTCATATGTCACAAAATGGAAAGATTATTGGGAGCTAATTAGTATACACTTCATGAAAATCTCCTTAACACATAAAAATATGATTGTAAATAACTCCATAGTATGGTTACTAAAGGAATTTTGTACTTCACCTATTACACCTAAACATATGGTTTGTTACCCATTAAATATTATTATTAGTTATCGTAACTTTATATTCATGCACCCTAAGTATAGGGAATGGAATTTTATTGTATTTCCTATAATGTATACTCAGGGTATGCTTTTGTCATCTACTTCTGAAGGAACTCATTTAGCTATAGATAATGATCTAAAGTACTGGTATCAGTTGATATCTGATAATAAAGTTAAAAATCTAGATTTCTTAAAACAAGAATTTGATCTAAGAGAAACTTGCTGGTTAGAGGTTCAGACCTTTAGACAACATCTCATTAATAAAATAGATTTAATGTCTATAACTGTTAAAGAATCTATTCCAACACTGATTGATTACTTGATATTAAATTTACAACATAAAGTTTCTGATAAAGGTAAACTTTCATACATACATAAAGTTATCAGACAAGAAACTTTTACAGTGTAGATTCATACTGGAATTATTTCACTTCTATTAATGGGGACCCACCAAATCAACAAGATAAACAATATATATTGGAATCTGCTTATAGAACTACATCTTCCATTGTCTGGAGACTTTATACATGGAAATTTTTACATAGATCTTTTTATACACCTTTGATGATGAATAAAATAAACAATAAAGATAATCTATGTAAGAGATGTAATGTAGAAATTAATGCTGACTGGGCTCATATGTTTTATGACTGTATAAAATTGAAAGAATACTGGAAGTCAATTAATGAATTTTTGCAGACTCTTTTTACAGATAATTTCATTATTTCTAAATCTCTTATATTATTCAACACACCTGTACCTCAAAGTGTTAAAAAGGTTAAGCTTCCCTTGTTATGGTCTATTCTAGCAGTGGCTAGGAAAATAATAACTAGAAATTGGATTTCAGATACACCTCCTTCGTTCAATTAATTTAAAAATGTTATGAATATAGTGTGCCATATGGAAATAAACACAATTAGGACTAGAACAAATAGAAAAACATCTTATTTTATTGTATGGGATAATTTACAAAATTTGTTAAAAAAATTTTAATTTCAATAGCATGGTATTTTAGTTTAATTAATTGATCTGATTGTAATGGATGTCTTTGTAAATACTTTAGTTGTTTTGTTGAATATTATAATAATACCTATTTTTAATTACGTGTATAAAATTGTTATGATATTTATCTTATATGTTAAAACAATAAACCTGTTTTGAAAAAAAAAAAAAACTGTGAGATAACATTGTTATGGCCTAGGTCCAATAATTTAAGATCTTACTATTTTCCAAAGGTATCTGGAGATGAGCTTAACCTTTTCTCTTCCAGTATCTTCTGTTAATGTATATATTTAATTCAGTTACAATACAGTCAGGATCCACTATTGATACATTTTTAACTCTAGTGGCTTTACAAATACATATTTCAATACAAGTATCTGTACAAATCAGTTTGATATACGAATGACATATAATTCTTTACAAAATTCTTGCTAGCTGTGCTGGCATATGAAGACTCAAGCTAGTTGTTCAAGCGACCCTTGAGAAACATAGCTTCAGAGGAATGAGCCTGTCTGAGAATATATTAACCCATACCCTGTCTTGAAAGCCCATCTGCACTGGCATTGCTAACCCCACTACAGTTCTGCACTGTCATATCATATGCCTGAAATCCTAGGCTCCACCTTAGTAACTTGGCATTTTGCTGGCTGGCTGGATGTAGCCATGTTAAGGGAGTGTGGTCTGTAACTATAGTGAATTTCCTTCCTTACAGATAGGGCTGATGTTTCTGCAGTGCCCATACTATGGCTAGACATTCTTTTTTGACTGCTGCATAACATTCTTACTTAGGTTGGAGTCTATGGCTGAGATATATCACTGGGTGCTCTTCTCCCTCTGAAGAAACCTGGCTGAGTACAGCCCCCACCCCATGGTTTGAAGCATCCACCTGCACGACAAATTATTTGCTGTAATCTGGACTGGCCAACACAGGGGAGTTCTCCCAAAGCCCTTTAAGCTTTTGCCATGCCTGCTCACAAGCTGGGGTCCATACTACCTTGTCTGGCCTGTTTTTCCTTGCCAGGTTTGTGAGGGGATCAGCTATTGTGCTATAATTGGGAACAAAGATTTTATTGTACCCCACTGTCCCCCAAAATGCCCTCACCTGCTTTTTAGTAACAAGGGTAAGCCAAGCCTGAATGGATTCCACTTTGGCAAGTTCTGGCCTGACCCTACCACTTCTCACTCTATGTCCCAAGTAGGAGACTTCTTCCATACCCATCCGCCTGACACTTAATGGGCTTCATGGTCAACCCTGCCCCTTGCAGTCTGCCCAGGACCTCCCTGACATGCTGAAGGTAATCATGCCAGGAATGGCTGTAAATGGCAATATCATCCAGGTAAACAAGGGCATAATCTCCTGCTCCTATTAGGATACAATCTACTAACCTCTGGCAGGATGCTGGGGCATTTTTCATCCCAAAGGGCATCTTTGTGAACTTGTATTAATCCAAAAGGAGTCACAAAGGCTGACCTCTCTCTCTCTCTCTCTCTCTCTCTCTCTCTCTCTAGCAGTGAGAGTCAAGGGCACCTGCCAGTAGCCCTTGGTCAGATCAGTAGTGGTCAGATACTTAGCCCCACCCAGCCGCTCTAAGTCTTCATCTGTCCTTGGCATGGGGTAAGCATCTGTCTCTGTGTGACTATTGCTCCCAGACTATCATCAGTATGTGGACATTCTTACAATGGGTGATGAGATCTTGGATAAGGTGTGCATAAGCTTAAAGAAAGCTTATAAGGCAGTGCAATTTCCACAAATGGGAAACTCTGACCATTACACCATCTTGCTATCACCAGCTTACAAACCTGTAGTGTTAGAGAGAAACCCACAAAGAAACAAATCAGGGTATGGTCCAAGGGGGCTATGGAGGCTCTCTAAGACTGCTTTGAAAAGAACCAACTGGGATATGTTCAAGGAGGCAGCCACAGTGAATCAGCATCTGAACATTGATGAATACACTGAGGTAGTGATGGCATACATTTCAAACTGTGCTGATGGGGTAACAAATACCAAGAGTATCACTATTAGAGCTAAACAGAAGCCATGGCTCACCCCTAAGGTATATGAGCTTATGAAGGAGAGAAACACAGCTTACAGGACTAAGGACAAAGCAGCCCTAAGTGTAGCAAGAGGTAATCTGAGGAGGGGTATAAAGGAGGTTAAGAGGGAGTATGGAAGAAAGGCACTCTAAAGACATGAAGGATGCAAGGAGACAATAGCAAGGCATACAGGAGATGACTGACTACAAAATCAGGTCAGCACAGTGTGAAAACAGCATCAAATACCTGGACACTTTGAACATCTTTGATAGATTTGAGGAAAGAAACAACAGGTTGGCACTAAAGCTTCCCACTGATGAGAAGGATGCAGTACTCACCTCAAAAGAGGTAAGAAGAGAGCTAAGGAGTGTGAACCCCAGGAAGGCTGCTGGCCCAGACAACATACTGGGCAAGGTGTTAAAAGGCTGTGCTGATCAACTATGCACAATGGTCAAGGAAATATGTAACACCTCTCTTGCCATGGCAAAAGTACCCATGCTTCGAGGAAAGTAACATCATCCCACTACCTAAGAAAACCACTCCCTTTAGCCCTAATGACTACAGACCATTCGCTCTGACATCCAGTGTTATGAAATGTTTTGAGAAGCTGATCAAAAAGCATCTTTCATCAAGCCTGCCTCCTGATTTTGACCCTCAGCAGTTTGCATAGAAAGCTAACCAATCCACAGCTGATGCCATATCAGTAGCATTACACATCTCCCTTGAGCATTTAGAGGGCAAAAAGAGATATGTTAGGATGCTGTTCAGACTTCAGCTCTGCATTTAATATGGTGGTACCAATGCAGCTGATTTAGGAATCAGTAAACATCTCTGTAACCGAATCCTGGACTTCCTGACTGAGAGACAACAGAGGGTGTGTTCAGGTAAGAACACATCCAAGTGCAGTTTGCATAGAAAGCTAACCAATCCACAGCTGATGCCATATCAGTAGCATTACACATCTCCCTTGAGCATTTAGAGGGCAAAAAGAGCTATGTTAGGATGCTGTTCAGACTTCAGCTCTGCATTTAATATGGTGGTACCAATGCAGCTGATTTAGGAATCAGTAAACATCTCTGTAACCGAATCCTGGACTTCCTGACTGAGAGACAACAGAGGGTGTGTTCAGGTAAGAACACATCCAAGTGCAGTTTGCATAGAAAGCTAACCAATCCACAGCTGATGCCATATCAGTAGCATTACACATCTCCCTTGAGCATTTAGAGGGCAAAAAGAGCTATGTTAGGATGCTGTTCAGACTTCAGCTCTGCATTTAATATGGTGGTACCAATGCAGCTGATTTAGGAATCAGTAAACATCTCTGTAACCGAATCCTGGACTTCCTGACTGAGAGACAACAGAGGGTGTGTTCAGGTAAGAACACATCCAAGTGCATCACGGTTAACTCCGGGGTTCCACAGGGATGTGTTTTCAGCCCACTGTTATCCACCATCCTGATCCACGACTGCTATGTTAAGCACAAGTCCAACCATATCATCAAGTTTGCTGATGACACCACAGTCGTGGGCCCAGCTCATCACAAAGGAGGATGAAAGGGCCTAGAGAGAGGTGCTGGCATCTCTGATCAGTTGGTGCAAGGGGAACAACCTTGACCTGAATGTAAGCAAGACCAAAGAGATTATCATCTACTTCAGGAAAAGGAGAACAAACCACCCAGTGCTCAAGATCAATGGTGAGTGTTAAGAGTATGAAATTTCTGGGTGTACACACATCAGAGGATCTGTCGTGGTTGGGAAGCACCAGTCAACTTGCTAAGAAAGGGCACCAATGCCTCCACATTTTAAGAAGGATGAAAAAAGCTAAGTTTCCTCCTCATATTCTCTCCACCTTCTATAGAGGTGCAATAGAGAGCATCCTCACCCGAAACTTCACAGTGCAGTTTGGAAGCTGTACAGTTACAGAAAGGAAAGTGCTACAAATAGTGGTGAGGGCTGCAGAGAAGGTAACAGGTTCCAGTCTTCTATTGATACAACATCTTTATTCTGCAAGAAGCATTTGAAAGGCCACCAAAATAATGCAGGACAACACACATCCTGTGCATGGACTGTTTAAGCATCTGGCATTGGGCAGGAGATATTGCAGCATCCGCTGCAGGTCTACAAGATTTAGTAAGAATTTCTACCTACAGTGATTAGACCTCTGAACTCAGGCACTAGTCCGAGGGGTTTGGACACATAATAAGCCAATTTTTATTTATTTGCGCAATATATACTTACATATATGCCAAGAAAGTGCAATACTTATTTATTGTATCCATAGTCAGCATTATTTAACTCACTCAAGTACAATATTAGACAAATAACTTAGGCATTTTAATCTGTAGTGTGTTTTATATAACTTTAAACAGGGTAGTTAATTTAACTCATGGGAGGGTGTTCTTTTAATTTTTGAATGTTGGTAAATCTCTCTACTCATTCTTGCGTGCATTGGAAGTAGTATTGTATTTGTTAGTTATGTTTATTCCTCTACTTGTATGTGTTGTTTCACTTTTCTTTGTAATCTCAAGAATTGAACTGATGCACAAAATTTGGTTTAGGCTACATGTGTATTGTTCTAAATGACAATAATGTTTACTTTGACTTTGACTTTAGTTTCCTGCAGTCCACACAGAACCTGGCGCTGCCATCTTTCTTTGGTACCAGCACTGCTGAGGAGGCTCAGGGACTGCTGGGCTACTGGATTAACCCACTTCCAACATTTTTTGTATCTCTTCCCTCAGAGTCTGACTGACTCACTCAGGTACCTTGTAAGGGACCTGCTTGATAGCCCTTTGGGGTCCTGTATCCTTGCAGAAGGCAAGATGAAGTGTCAGGTTTCCAAACATGAGTGCCATAAGACTTCAGTCTCAACTAGTATTAAACATTATTTTAGTGATGGAGTCCAGAATGGCATCTCATACATGTGTACATTTGACTCCTGGTTCCTATGCAACCCCCTATTGCTAGAAATTGCCAGAATTTAGCACCTATGTGTCAATAATACATACAGAGAAAGCCTTGCTAAGATCTACTGCAGCTCCTGGAAGTCATAAAACCATAAAATAATTCCACTCTTCTTACAGGAGCGAATAAACCACATTTCTTACAGACATTGCATGTCTGGCTTCATTCAAGACTGTGAGATAACATCTTTATAGCCTAGGCCCAGTAATGTAATTTTTTTACTATTTTCCAAAGTTAGTTTAGTTATACCAGTTTGATATATGAATGACATAAAATTCTTTACAAAATTCCAGCTAACTGTGCCGGCATATGTTACACATCCACTGTCCTACTTCTCCTGGTATAGCTGGCAATACCATACATCATTACAAAGGAGAATAAGGATTTAGATAAAGAGATAGAAATAGAAGAACTAGAACAGGTAATAAAAGGAATGAATTTAGATTCAGCAGCAGGAATAGACAGAATACAATATAAAATGTGTACAAATCTGATTTTGGAGCAAAAAATGGTTTATAAAGGTATTAGATGAATGATTAGAGAAAAGCTTTTTGTATAAAGGGTTATATGGAGGTATCAGCAGATTTATATCGAAAAAAGAGAGAATGAAGAAATTCAAAATTGGAGACCAATTATATTAAATAATATGGATTATAAGTTTTTTATGAAAATATTACAAAAGAGGATGGAAGGAAAAGTAGGAAAGATTGTAAATGATTATGTGTTTGGTATAAAAGGTAACAAAGTTCAAGACATATTTATAATTAGGGAATTAGTAGATGATATAGTGGTTAGAAATGCTCAGGCAAAGAGACTTAAGTAAAACATTTTATTTGATACATTACATACTTTTATGTGATATATTTGATATGTATAATATAAGTCACAGGATTAAAAATGTGTGTGCATCAGCATATAAGTATAATATAGTAAAGATTATGATAAATGGATGGCTGAGTGAAGATATAAAATTAGAGACTGATATTAGACAAGGATGCCCATTGAGTGGTACATTATTTACACTAGAAATGAATGTAATATCTCTGTACATGACTAAGGAGATGGATGCTAATAGTTATATTTTTAAGTAAGGGATAAAAATTCCCATTTTGTTGAATTATGCAGATGTCATTGTCATTACAACTAAAAATGAAGTTAGCATGAATGTAGTAATAAAGAAGTTACAAGAAAATATAAAGGTGTTTGGGCTAGCATTAAATAAAGATAAAAGTCAAGGCCTAGGTTTTGAAGGAGAGATTAGTGGAGTTGAATTTAATAAAGAAAAAAGATCATTGGAATAAACTATGGGAAGCAAGAAATTATAAATTCTATACTGAAAGAGAAAAATACAGGAATTTAAATAAATGTGTGTGTTTTGGAAGTCTTTTAGGCTTTCCTTTAAAAAGAAAGTATACTTAATAAATTTAGATCTGTTAGCAAAGATTACTTATTTAACTAGTGTCTTTAGTGTTCCTTTAAATTTATAGAAAGATATATACACTATAATATTTTCCTTTGGTTTACTATCAAAATGTCGCATGAACTACACCGTTCAGTCACACCATTGGACAATGTATGTGAAATCCATAAGTCTGAATTGTCTAAATGCCGAAAAAAAGTCGAATGATGACACTTCCAACCACTCCACACATAAAAACAATTGTTAACATGGGTCAAGAATGGGGGCAGAATTTAACGGTCCAAAATATCTATGTTCACTGTTTTCACATTCAGAGTTCGGACTTCGCATACGTGGACTTGGCCGTGTAATGCTCAAAATTTTAATAGTAAACCTTTTCCTTTATGTAGGTATTAAGGTTAAACCCTATTCAAAGACGGGTGTTATATGTGCATAATGAAAAAGGAGTTTAGGGTTAATAAACCTTATAGTATAAATGTCATCCTTAAATTTATACACAGTAATGAAGTGTTTAAAAGATAACGAGGATACTTTAATAATGAAAATATTAATTGTGAAGTATAAAATGGAATGGTTGAAATGCAGCCACTGAGGATGCACAAGCCAGTGCATTTCTTTGTGCCAGTCCCAAGCCCGGATAAACGAGGAGAGTTGTGTCAGGAAGGGCATCCAGCGTAACATTTTGCCATATAATACATGCGGACAACAGTACAGATATACATACTGGATCAGTCGAGGCCCGGGTTAACAATGACTGCCACCAGTACTGTTGGCCAACAGGGTGCTAGCAGAAATTGGGCTACTGTTGGCTGAAGGAGGAGAAGAGGGGGAAGGCATGCCTGAAGGCAGGTAAAGGCTAGGACTGTGATAGTGAGGGTCAGAACTTTGAATGTTGGCAGTATGACTGGTATAGGGAGAGAGCTAGCTGATATGATGGACCGAAGGAAGGTTGGTTTATTGTGTGTGCAAGAGACCAGATGGAAGGGGAGCAAGGCTAGGTGTATCAGAGGTGAGTTCAAATTGTTTTATCATGGTGTTGATGGGAGGAGAAATGGCGTAGGGGTTATCCTGAAGGAACAGTATGCTAAGAGTGTTTTGGAGGTGAAAAGAGTGTTGGATAGAGTGATGTTTATGAAGCTGGAAATTGATGGTGTAATGATGAATGTTGTTAGTGCATATGCTCCACAAGTTGGGTGTGCGATGGATGAGAAAGAAACATTTTGGAGTGAGTTGGATGAAGTGGTGATGACTATACCCAAGGGTGAGAGACTGGTGATTGGAGCAGATTTCAATGGGCATGTTGGTGAAGGGAACAGAGGGGATGAGGAAGTGATGGGTAGATATGGTGTTAAGCAAAGGAATACAGAAGGTCAGATGATAGTGGATTTTGCAAAAAGGATGGACATGGCAGTGGTGAATACGTATTTTAACAAGAGGGAAGAGGATAGGGTGACATACAAGAGTGGAGGAAGATGCACACAGGTGGATTATATCTTATGTAGAAGGGCCAGTCTGAAGGAGATTGGAGACTTTAAAGTGGTGGCAGGGGAAAGTGTATTTAGGCAGCATAGGATGGTGGTTTGTAGGATAACATTGGTGATCAAGAAGAGGAGGATGAATGTGAGGGCAGCACCAAGGATCAAATGGTGGAAATTGAAAAAGTGTAATTGTGAGGTGGAGTTCAGGGAAGAGTTAAGACAGGCACTGGGTGGCAGTGAAGAGTTACCAAATAGCTGGGTAACTACAGCAGAGCTAGTAAGAGAGATGGCTAGAAAGATGCTTGGTGTGACATCTGAAAAGAGGAAGGAGGACAAAGAGACCTGGTGGTGGAATGAAGAAGTACAGGAGAGTCTACAGAGAAAGAGATTGGTGAAGAAGAAGTGGGATTGTCAGAGAGATGAAGAAAGTAGACAAGAGTATAAGGAGATGAGGTGCATGGCAAAGAGAGAGGTGGCAAAGGATAAGGCGTATGAAGAGTTGTATGAAAGGTTGGACACTAAGGAGGGAGAAAAGGACCTGTACCAATTGGCTAGGCAGTGGGACCGAGCTAGTAAAGATGTGCAGCAGGTAAGGGTGATAAAGGATAATGAGGGAAACGGACTCACAAGCGAGGAGAGTGTGTTAAGCAGATGGAAAGAGTACTTTGAGGGGCTGATGAATGAAGAGAATGAGAGGGAGAGAAGGTTGGATGATGTGTGGATAGTGAATCATGAAGTGGAGTGGATTAGCAAGGAGGAAGTAAGGATAACTATGAAGAGGATGAAGAATGAAAAGGCTGTTGGTCCAGATGACATACCTGTGGAAGCATGGAGGTGTTTAGGTGAAATGGCAGTGGAGTTTTTAACTAGATTGTTTAATGAAATCTTGAAAAGTGAGAGGATGCCTGAGGAATGGAGAAAAAGTGTTTTGGTACCAATTTTTAAGAATAAGAGTGATGTGCAGAGCTGTAGTAACTACAGAGGGATTAAATTGATCAGCCACAGCATGAAGTTATGGGAAAGAGTAGTGGAAGCTAGGTTAAGAAAGGGGGTGATGATTAGTGATCAGCAGTATGGTTTCATGCCAGGAAAGAGCACTACAGATGCGATGTTTGCTCTGAGAGTGTTGATGGAGAAGTAAAGAGAAGGTCAGAAGGAGTTGCATTGTGTCTTTGTGGATTTAGAGAAAGCATATGACAGGGTGCCTAGAGAGGAGTTGTGGTATTGTATGAGGACGTCGGGAGTGTCAGAGATGTATGTAAGAGTGGTACAGGATATGTACAAGGGTAGTGTGACAGAGGTGAGGTCTGCAGTGGGAGTGACGGATGCATTTAAGGTGGAGGTGGGATTACATCAATGATCAGCTCTGAGTCCTTTCTTATTTGCAATGGCGATGGACAGGTTGACAGACGAGATCAGACAGGAGTCCCCGTGGACTATGATGTTTGCAGATGACATTGTGATTTGTAGTGAGAGTAGGAAACAAGTGGAGGAGACCCTGGAGAGGTGGAGATATGCTCTAGAGTGAAGAGGAATGAAGGTCAGCAGGACTAAGACAGAATATGTTTGTGTGAATGAGAGGGAGGATAGTGGAATGGTGAGGATGCAGGGAGTAGAGGTGGTGAAGGTGGATGAGTTTAAATACTTGGGATCAGCAGTTCAGTGTAATGGTGAGTGTGGAAGAGAGGTGAAGAAGAGAGTACAGGCAGGATGGAGTGGGTGGAGAAGAGTGTCAGGAGTGATTTGTGACAGATGAGCACCAGTAAGAGTGAAAGGGAAGGTCTACAAGAGGGTAGTGAGACCAGCTATGTTATATGGGTTGGAGACAGTGTCACTGACAAAAAGGCAGGAGTCGAGTCAAAACTGGGTGTGACGAGGATGGACAGGATTTGGAATAAGTATATTAGTGGGTCAGCCTAGGTTGGAAGGTTTGAAGACAAAGCCATAGAGGCAAGATTATGTTGGTTTGCACATGTGCTGAGGAGGGATGCAGTGTATATTGGGAAAAAGATGCTAAGGATGAAGCTGCCAGGTAACAGGAAAAGAGGAAGGCCTAAGATAAGGTTTATGAATGTGGTGAGAGAGGACATGCAGGTGGTCGGTGTGACAGAGCAAGATGCAGAGGACAGGAAAAATGGAAACAGTTAATCTGCTGTGGCAACCCCTAACGGGAACAGCCAAAAGAAGAAGAAAATGGAATGGTTGACTTTTTTAGTTCTATACAAGGAGGAGCTGATGTAATAAAGAAATGGAAAAGTATCAAGATAAGACTATTTTGTGGAAAATTAATGTGAAAGAAATTGAAAATGATACAAAAATGGTATGAAAAGATTATGGAAATGTATGACAGGATATATACTTGGAAGGAATTAAACAATGAGAGAAGGAGTGCTAATGCTGCAGAATGAAGAGATGTAAAAAGTATATAGAAGGGAAAAATTTTCTGTGGAGATTGTGCATACAAAAGCTACCAGTGAAGGTGAAT
>NC_056728.1:1575666163-1575678663 GCF_019279795.1 Protopterus annectens | reverse complement strand
AAACCCATATGTCACAAGATGGGTTGCAAACTGGCTTAAGGACAGAACCCACAGGGTTAGAGTTGCTGGCGCTGTGTCAGACTCCAAGCCGGTCACAAGTGGTGTCCCACAGGGCTCGGTCCTTGGCCCCTATTGTTTGGCATCTACTTCTCAGAAGTACAGGCCAACATGGGAGGACTTTGGCTGACAAAGTTTGCAGATGACTGCAAACTGGGCGCCATAGTGGAAAGTGCATCGGACACGGATATCCTTCAGAAGGGACTCACTGAAACAGATAGCTGGTGCCAGAGCCATGGCCTGAAGTTAAACGCCAAAAATGTATAGTCATACCCTTCGGGAAAAACAAGGTAACCCCAAGCTACCATATAGGTGGCAATCCACTAAGCACAGAAGAGGTTATCAGGGACCTGGGGACCCAGGTTGACAGTGGCCTTTCTTTTGACACTCACATTGCTAAAGTGGTTAGAAAGACCTTCTACATTGCCCACCTGATCATGAAGGGATTCACATCCAGATCTAGTGAGGTCATTGTTCCCCTGTACTCTTCACTTATCAGACCAATGATCGAGTACAATGCCCCATTCGGGATGTATCTCACCCGACATCTGCAGCAATTGGAGAGACCCCAAAAGTTCCTCACCAAAAGGATAAAGGGACTCCAAAATCTGTCATATGCTGCCAGATTGAAGAAACTCCAGCTCTATTCAGTCGCATACCGTCTGCTCAGAGGTGACATGTGCCTGACATACAAGGCCATGTCCAACCCGGAATTAATGGACATGCTCCACCACAAAAAATCCAAATCCACCAAAACCACTAGAGCAAGCAACTTAAACCTTAGCACGGATATAAATAGGACATGCTGGAGGGATAGATTTATCACTCAGAGACTCCCTATGCTGTGGAATAAAATCCCGGTCCATGTGAGGCAGAGCACCTCACTGACTCTGTTCAAGAGAAATCTAGACCTGTGGATGGGAGATCGTAGGTTTACCCCGGGAATCATCTCTGGGTCACTGCTGGACAGAGGCACAACAAACTAATGGGCACAGTATTTTTTCATATAAGGGGTGGCGTAAGCCACAATAATTTGGGCTAGGCTTATAAATGCCTTAGGGCAGATAGCCTAGTATAAACCTATGAACCTATGAACCTAAGAAGTATAAAAAGCAACATAGATGGGTCACTTTTATGAGGTTTACAGTTTCAACATTCTTTCTTTTTAAGACTATGAAGACCACCCTTTGACTGTAATACATAAAACTGTCCAAATACTTCTGCTATTCTGAAGCACTTTTGCTGGTGTTGTTTGTAGCTAGTGTTTATTTAATACTGTTAGTACTGTGTTTATAGCTATGTCATAGTGCATACTTAGAGTAATTTATAGGCATACTAGTTTCAGGTCCTTCAGTTTTATTCAAAGACTACCAACATTTTTGTAAAGTTTGAGATAACATAATCAGATGCATACACTTTTAATTCTGTATCTGACAGCTTTTCTAACAGAGTTCACCTGAGGAATTATCTTAGCACAGAGGATGCAACAAAGAGAAGAGAAAAAGAGCAAAGCAGAAGACAAGAAGACCAGCAAAATTATTTGAAAATATAAAGTTACAGACTTGGGCAGGCATGCTTTAATCTACATGGGAGTACTTTAAATTATTACAATAAGTTTACAGGGTAGGTGGGCTGGTCAATTTCAGCCTTTTCAGCCATTACCTGAGCTAAGTGAAGGGCAGCAGTAGTAGACACATACGGACAATAACCTCTTACAATTTTGTAAAAAGCACATATGACAGAACAAGTGCATAAATGAATAGCACATTTGGCTGAAATATTGAGACGAAAAATAAAACGTTTATCCAAATATAAAGTATGTATAAAAATCAAATCTACCCTTACACATTCTTGCATAAATGAGTGATGGTGCTCTCCCTACCCAGGTTTTCCCTTCCTATGAAAACATGACAAATCTATTATCACTGTCTCTACTATCCCACTACAAAGCATCCCCCATCCACTTCCTCATCCCTGCATCATCATCACTTTACCTTTCTGCTTTGCATATCTCATTAACATTATCACCAATATATATATATATTTCCCACGTTTTCTCAACTTGCTTTTCGACACCACCATAACATTTCTCTTGCTTATCTTCAATAATTTATTTTTAAAAAAACAAATTTATTGAATTATCAACTGTGACATAGACAAACTTACATTTATATACAATTAATCAAACCATATTAACAGGCTCACATTTTTAAACACCATGCATCATGTAAATTGTTATATGTCCTATAATCTAGGCAGCATTACATAAATTATTCAATTCCTGCCTTCTGGTAAACCTCATTCCTCCTCCAAAACACTTTTCTGAGTGTATTGTTTCCACAATTTCCATTGTTTTATGTAATTTACTCATACTCTTTTCTAAAGATCACCATGTTCTTTTATCTCTGTTATAATATTTACTACTTCAAGTATAGTTTGTTTAGATTTTGATGTCCGTTGTCTAGAAGTTGTTTTTTTTTTGGTAGCCATCTGAATTAAACTTAACAAAGCTTTACTATGTCTGACCAATTCAGATCCTGTATCCCAGCTCAAAAAAATAATTTCGTTAGTTGCACTCATTTGGTTGCTCAGTATTCCCGGCACTGTACTCTGCAGGGATTTTTTTTAAAGTCTGATAACTCCCCAAACATATGCTCCTAGCTACCACTTTCTTCCTCATCACATCTACAACACTTGCCATCTACCTCATGTACAAATTCTTTGGAGTCTTCTTGGGGTAGAAAATTATCTATGCAAACCCTTCCAGACAAAAATCTTAAATCTTCCAGACTTTGTTAGATATTTGGAAGCCATACATATGTCTTCCCATTGTTTCTTTGTGACTTGCATATGTGATCTCTCTCCCCAATCTTTTCTGACCTCTACTGCTTGATTCCTATAGTTATTGTGTTATATTTTATATGCCCTACTAATTATCCCTTTTTAACAGCAACTTCTGTTCTAGATTCGATTAAAAACTCAACCAGTGAAGGTCATTCGTTTAAGATTCCCCTTTCCCTTTCTGTACTCTGATATCAATTCCTGACCGGGAAGGAAATCACTAGCCTGCAATCCAAATGCCTTCTTGACCTCTTCCCATTCTATTACCATTCCTTCTATAATTATTTGTCCCCAATGCCTTGGTTCCTTTGCCAGCTTCCTCCAGTAACTTCCAGCCCCATTTCTTCTGTTCTCTGTACTCTTAATTGCAGTCATCCCTACTGTTAGAACCTCCTTTCTCCATTCACATATTGGCTTAGTTCTTAATATACTTTCTGCTACTTTATGAACATAATATACTGCGTGACTATTGGTGTTCTCCTTCAGGATCTGCATCCAAAATCCCATTCTATCCTTATTTTCTTGAATTACACCCCCTTCATCATCTTCCTTTTCTGCTTTGAATTGTAGCTTTCTGCTTGTGTTATGTATAAGAGTCTTAACTGTGTAGATCTAAATTATCTCCTCAAATTAGAGAATCCTAAACCTCCTTGCTGTGTTGGGAGGACCAGCTTATCCCACTTCACTCGTTCCCTCTTCCCCTCCCAAATAAAATCCTTTCACTCTTTATTAATTGCCATCCACAACTTATCCTCTGTTTGATAAAAAATGTGCTTGACCTGTGTATAGAACTAAAGGAACTAAAACATTTTTATTGTTTGTATCTTGCTATCCATATCCATAGCCACAAAAGTTTCTAGTTTCTCAATTTTTGTATTATCTTTTCTTTGGCTTCTTCCCACTTATATTTAGCTGCCATAACTGAATCATTTTTAATCCACTCTCCTAAATACTTAATTGTATAATGTCCTCATAAATATGGGTATTGCTAGACCAGTTCATGTTTGGGTACATAGTTTATAGCTATAGCATTTGTTTTATCATCATTAATTTTATATCCCAAAAATTCTTTATACAGTTTTTTTCTTATCATCAGCATTGGAACCTATGTCACATTTTACAAGACTTTTTGCTTTAATAAAAACCTACAAACAAACAAAAAAAACATACCCCATTAAGCATCCCCATAACCTATTAACTTAATGCAAACACACATAATTATGTACATCTTCAAATAATGAAGCTTAATGCTTTTAATAGAAACACTTGTGCCAAACAGACAGCTGTTAACAAAGGCTCTAGTTAATCTCAAATTAAGGTTACCCATGCTAAGATACATGTTATTGCCTGTGCTTCTACTTAAACTAATTGGTGTCTATTCTTTTTATCTTTATTCCTTCTCCCTCAGTTGTGAAAACTACTTGCATGCTTTCACAAATTGCTAACTTTTAGCCTTGAAGAAAGCAGTATTCTGCCTTGTATTGCTCTATTATCAGCTTGCCTCCATGGAAAAGTAAGAGAAAAAAGAAAACTATATTCCACTATTCCACTGTTGCAACCTGAAAGACAAGCTGAAACATTTATTGCTGAAGGAAAACTTTTCATTGTATTCAGTCTTCTCATATTTACTTGTTTTCACTTAAAATTTATTAGATTAAGCCAAGGGCCATAAAACAGACCTTAACCTGTGCAAAAGTAAGAAAAAACATATCAGCTGTTCATATATTATGATGTGTGTAATTTTGCATCCCATCTCCCACCTCAGCAACCCAAGATTACAGACTATTAACTTAAGCATGCTTTCATCTAACTTTTCTCCTTTTTTGCACTGTAATGCTTGCATTTCTTAATACCAAAACAAAGAAAGATAAGAGAAAGAAAAGATGTGTCTGCTTACTTTAATGACTTTAGTATATAAAAGAACAACTAAAAATAATTTACTATGAAATATACAATTTATATTGTGAAAATTTTCATATAAATGCCGATAAGAAAATAAATAGTTTTACTTACAGTTGCCTTTTTCCTTCGTCCTCCCCTCCTCTAAGAGTCCCTCCAAACATTAATGACATGAAGTGAGGCAAATACCTTTCAGTTCCTCAAAAGTTTAACAAAGTCAACAAAAGTCCACTTTTTCCACTTATTCTTATTCTTATACAAATTTATTTCACAAATACAATTGATGCTTTACCGTCTCACATTTATTCACTACTTTCCATACTGTTGGTCTTCTTCCTGTTCATCTCAATCTTCCAACTCAGGATTCCACTTCAATGCCACAGTACTTCAAATTCTTTTGGTTGACTCCTGTGCTTTCTCTATCTTTTCCTTTGGAACAGCGGAAAAGGTTTCACTAGCAATGTCTCTCTATCAGCTTTCTTATCAGAAGAATGAGATACAGAGTCCTCTTCTGCTTGATGGTTCATTTTTTGTTGGACAGACTTTTGCATTTCCTCCTTAGCCTGTTCTGCATCAAAAATAACTTTGATCCCTCAGGAATAAATATCTTGAAGACAGATGGAAATAGAAGCTTGAATCTCACACCTGCCTTTCCACACTCACTGATTACAGGAATAACTTTGTTTATCTTCTGTCTGATGTACAGTGAATACTTATTTTCCACAAACACTCTACTGTCTCCAACTTTTAATACTTTGCCCTTTTGCCACAGTTTTGTCAGGATCAACTCTTTTGGTTGGTAGTTAAAACAATAGGTTACAGCTTGGTGTGTCCAACAGCAGATGGCTTAACTGAAGTCCATAAGATGAATGATCGGAATCGGTTTATAATTTTAAAATTCCATTTATTCCACTCGATATTACTTAAAGTGCATTTTAAGTACTCTAAGTAATATTGAGTGGAATAAATGATACACACAAATACACCCACACACATGTATAGGAAATTTTGGGGGGTGTTGGAGTAACCAGAACAGAAGGACTAACCCACACAGATACAGGAAAACCATTTAAACTCCACACAAAAGCTATACCCAAGAACTCAACATGAGCTAGATGGTAATGATACTCATTGTAGCACTGCACAATCAGTTAATTTCACACACATAATACACATACTTTTCAACCTTAGCACAAGTATTCTGGACAAAGACAACATGATAGTGAGAAAAAGGTACAAATCAGGGAGAGAGTTGAAATATTGTACTTATAAACTTAGAAAGTTATTAGTATAACAGTTTTTTTCAGTAATATGAATTTTCTGAAGGATATGAAGTCAGAAACTCAAATAACTGTAATTCAGAGTCTTCAATCCTCATTGACTTGCCACGGAACTACATGTTTTGTAAGGAATGCACCAAAGATTTGAGGCAAAAATGTGGCCATTCTGCAAAAATTCTGGAAAGATGTATGATCCTGCTTGCTTTATCTTTATTATAGTAGTTTAACAACAATACCTTAAAAAAGAAAAGTTAAACATCACATATAAAAATTTAAACCAATAAATCTATATACTAATAAAACTAACAAAACATTGGCAAAAAAACAAAACAAAACAAAAAAATTATATATACAGTGTATATATATATATATATATATATATATATATATATATATATATATATATATATATATATATACAAAAATCCTCGTAGTACCCAGGGAACAAATGCAGCAAACAAGCGTTAACAGTTCAAAGTGCAAGGTCAAGTCACTGCTTCACAAAGCCACGTAGTCAAAGATTTAAATAATCCAACACATTTAATTGTAGAAATGCATACAAACAAAACGTAAGCGCTTTCACGACCTCATATCGCTTCATCAGACGTAACAACAACTGACAACTCAACCTCATATATATACGAAATTCAAAACTCTTAATTAGATAATTGATCTGTCACATTTAAAGCGCCAACATTTAAACTGTAAAAAACATCAATAGAGAATTAAAAATCATCATGAAAACTTCATTTTAAAACTAAAACATAAACATTAACTGCAGTATTAAAACACATGTTATTAGAAACATTTGTTAATAAAAACATTTGTTAATAAAAATATATCTAGCGCAAAGGTCTAGCCCTAAGAATGGGTTTAATGGTAGTGCTATCATTTAATCCACAACCCCTGTGCGCCCCCAACCTAAAAATCCAACGAAGCTCAGCACATTCTGTATCATTAGTAAGGTTCCCCATCCTAATGTTAGCGTGTTGAACATGTAATATTTGAAATAAGAACTTGTGTGCAGTGCCTTCTTTCAGGACATGCTTAGCTAAGGCATTATACTCTTCCTTCCTTGTTATACAGTATAAGTGGTCCCTAATGCGTTCCCTAAGGGTACGATTTGTCTTCCCAATGTAAAACCGAAAACATACAACGCAATGGGCCACATATACAAGATTTTTAGTACTACAGTCACCACTACATCCAAGTTCCCAAAGGCGGCCTGTGTCGGGATGTCTAAAGAACCTCGACTCATCAATGTAGTCACATTGATTACAACCACCACACTTACTGGTGTTGTGAAGAGTCCTGCCTTCAGATTCATGTGCTATGTTCAATGGATTTCTATAACATAACATCTGCTTCAGACTATTATTATTTTTGTATGCATATTTAGGTCTATCCCCAACTATCTGTCTAGTTTTATCATCAACTAACAAAATGTGCCAGTTTTTCTCGATAGCATTTTGAATCTTACTAACATTATGGGCATAAGGCAATACCATCCTCAAATCCTTGCCCATAGCATTATCCTTCCCTTTACTCTTACTGATCTTTTCCGAGTAATAAGGTTTCGCTATCGTATCCCTACTAACTAAGACTTCATTACAAATATCATCAACTACATCCTTATCATACCCCCTAGAAATAAACTCAGACTTTAACTTATCCATTTCACAATGTAACTTCAAATCTTCACGGCACAAACGTGCTAGTCTCAAGGCTTGGCCCTTTACCACATTACTAAACAACTTAGGGTTGTGCATACTTGTTCGATGTAAATAAGACGTACAATAACAGGGCTTCCTATAGACCTCAGTTGTCAAACCTCTACCATCCTTACTTATTTTAACATCCAAATAGTTAATGGATTTCAAAGAGTATTCCATCGTGAATTTCAAAAATTCACTACTATTATTGACATAATCATGAAAACGTAATAGCTCATGTTCTGTTCCATCCCAAATCAAAATAAGGTCGTCAACAAAACGACGATGAAAAATAACCTTAGATTGCCCAACAAGGTTAGCCTTCTCCCATGATGCCGTGATAAGATTGGCATAAGCATTGGCACAACTTGTGCCCATTGCTATGCCTTTACTTTGCTTGTAAAACCTATCATGGTAGATAAAGATGTTATTCTCCAGCACCAACTCTGCTAAAAAACACAAAAAATCAGTTTTCAGTCTGTCAAAGCCTCCTTCATCCATTAGGAGTTTATGCAACCATTGCAGGCCTACCTCATTAGGTATACTAGTAAACAACGCTTCCACGTCTAGTGTCACTAGTAAAAACTGTGTGATATCATCATGTGACTGAGCAAACTCAAAAAGATCACTTAAAAAGTGTTCTGTATCCTTTAACACTTGCCTAAACTTACCTAATACCCCTTTTAATTCTTGGTCTAAGTAAATAGATACGGCCTCTGTAGCCCATCCTGCTCCCGCTACAATGGGTCTACACTTTGGCTGTGTGGGGTGTTTATGCACCTTGGGGAGACCATGTAATTGTGGAATAACTGGAAAGTCAACCTTGAAGTAATCATATAAATCATTGGTTAAAACCCCCATATTCTTGCACTCAAGCAAGGCCCTATTTACATTATCAATGGTTGCATTGACCTCTTCTTGACAGATAACCTGATAGGCATCAGTCATAAGCATCTCCAACATGGTATTGAGATAATATGTAGTATCCATTACCACAATAGGTCCTCCTTTATCGGAGGGTCTAATAACAATGTCAACATTATTTTTCAGATCTTTAAGACAGCGTTGCTCATCCTTAGTAATATTGAATTCCCCACAACCTACATTAAATTGGGTGTCATCATACATAGTGTTTTCAAACGCTTTCAGAAAAGTGTCAACATTAGATGGTAAATGTGGTAAGAACAAACTTTTCTTTTTTAACACATTATCATTGCTAGTATTAGTCCCATACATCATTTTTAAAGCAACATTTCTAGCAAAAACACGTGCTGAAATAATTGCCTCACTCATGTCCATATTGCTTGTGGGTATGAAACCCAATCCTTTATTAAGGATCCCTAGTTCAATGTCAGACAACTCATGTTTGGAAATGTTCCAGACTAGTCCCTTTGGGACCACATCTTTTTGAGCGTACGCACCTGCTGTTGTTGTTGCGGTGCTTCCTTCCTTTTCTGTCCTCTCTGCACTTCTGCTTCCAAAGATTTCTTCCTTCCTAATCTTATTGGTAACGGAAAAACCGGAGGGTCGGACCCCATTATTCCATCATTAATCAGTTTTCTTCTTACATCCCCCTCTCCACGCTTGTTGGTATTCTCAAACACTTCACCTGTTGTTTCCATGGGTGTTGAATATACCGAACCTATAGCCGCCGGTGAGGTCAATACTCCTACAGTACTCTCCGTGTTCATAACCGTATCTTTTACAATATTTACATCCCCATTTGACATCACACTATCCATCACATTCCTTTGTTGCATCACATCTAGTGGCACATTCATCTCCTGCCGTCTTTCCGACCTTTTATTGTGGCCACGAACCACCTGTGTAGCCTCTCTGGATTGTACGTTGGCACTGTTCTCAGAACTGGCCTTATCCCTAGGCCAAAGGAAAACATTCTGTTTTGAAAAATCATCTAAGTCTCTGTTTATTTTTCTTTTTTTATATTCCAACAGTCTTGTTTCATACCGTTGCACCTTTTCAACGGTTTCCTGCAAAAAAACTTCAGCTGGCCCATCCCCACAGACTTCAAACAAATCGTACTGATGTTGCATTACATCGTTCCTCAAATCATTTTCGATCGGTTGAAAATAATCTATTAATAGCTTCATGTAGGCACGACTCGTATTAATATTTATTTGCTGCCATTTAGACAATAAATCCGAGTATACTGTCCCATAAGAAGGCATATTTAACACCCTCAAACCCCTCGGTATAATGTTAAGGTTTAAGCATGCTTCCAAATGGAAGCGTTGACACTGCAAACGCTTAAACCTATAAATTTCATTTTCCAAGTTGTTTTTTAGTGCTCTAACCTCTTGCTGGTTGTTCTTGTCCATCTCAGAATTGTCCAAAAACTCCGTCGCTTTCATTTGGAGCAGCGGATTAGATAAATCAGTCAGTAAGTTCCTGAGCCTCATATTTGCATTATAACCAGTCTCCTTTTCTGCCGCCGATGCTGCTGCTGCTCCGTCCATTCCCCTGTTATATTTAGAAACTCACAAACGGCCCAACGATATACACAAAAATCCTCGTAGTACCCAAGGAACAAATGCAGCAAACAAGCGATAACAGTTCAAAGTGCAAGGTCAAGTCACTGCTTCACAAAGCCACGTAGTCAAAGGTTTAAATAATCCAACACATTTAATTGTAGAAATACATACAAACAGAACGTAAGCGCTTTCACGACCTCATATCGCTTCATCAGACGTAACAACAACTGACAACTTAACCTCATATATATAAGAAATTCAAAACTCTTAATTAGATAATTGATCTGTCACATTTAAAGCGCCAACATTTAAACTGTAAAAAACATCAATGGAAAATTAAAAAAAATCATCATGAAAGCTTCATTTTAAAACTAAACATAAACATTAACTGCAGTACTAAAACACATATTATTGGAAACATTTGTTAATAAAAACATTTGTTAATAAAAATATATCTAGCGCAAAGGTCTACCCCCAGGTATATTCAACACCCATGGAAACAACAGGTGAAGTGTTTGAGAATACCAACAAGCGTGGAGAGGGGGATGTAAGAAGAAAACTGATTAATGATGGAATAATGGGGTCCGACCCTCCGGTTTTTCCGTTACCAATAAGATTAGGAAGGAAGAAATCTTTGGAAGCAGAAGTGCAGAGAGGACAGAAAAGGAAGGAAGCACCGCAACAACCACAGCAGGTGCGTACGCTTAGAAAGATGTGGTCCCAAAGGGACTAGTCTGGAACATTTCCAAACATGAGTTGTCTGACATTGAACTAGGGATCCTTAATAAAGGATTGGGTTTCATACCCACAAGCAATATGGACATGAGTGAGGCAATTATTTCAGCACGTGTTTTTGCTAGAAATGTTGCTTTAAAAATGATGTATGGGACTAATACTAGCAATGATAATGTGATAAAAAAGAAAAGTTTGTTCTTACCACATTTACCACCTAATGTTGACATTTTTCTGAAAGCGTTTGAAAACACTATGTATGATGACACCCAATTCAATGTAGGTTGTGGGAAATTCAATATTACTAAGGATGAGCAACGCTGTCTTAAAGATCTGAAAAATAATGTTGACATTGTTATTAGACCCTCCGATAAAGGAGGACCTATTGTGGTAATGGATACTACATATTATCTTAATACCATGTTGGAGATGCTTATGACTGATGCCTATCAGGTTATCTGTCAAGAAGAGGTCAATGCAACCATTGATAATGTAAATAGGGCCTTGCTTGAGTGCAAGAATATGGGGGTTCTAACCAATGATTTATATGATTACTTCAAGGTTGACTTTCCAGTTATTCCACAATTACATGGTCTCCCCAAGGTGCATAAACACCCCACACAGCCAAAGTGTAGACCCATTGTAGCGGGAGCAGGATGGGCTACAGAGGCCGTATCTATTTACTTAGACCAAGAATTAAAAGGGGTATTAGGTAAGTTTAGGCAAGTGTTAAAGGATACAGAACACTTTTTAAGTGATCTTTTTGAGTTTGCTCAGTCACATGATGATATCACACAGTTTTTACTAGTGACACTAGACGTGGAAGCGTTGTTTACTAGTATACCTAATGAGGTAGGCCTGCAGTGGTTGCATAAACTCCTAATGGATGAAGGAGGCTTTGACAGACTGAAAACTGATTTTTTTGTGTTTTTTAGCAGAGTTGGTGCTGGAGAATAACATTTTTATCTACCATGATAGGTTTTACAAGCAAAGTAAAGGCATAGCAATGGGCACAAGTTGTGCCAATGCTTATGCCAATCTTATCACGGCATCATGGGAGAAGGCTAACCTTGTTGGGCAATCTAAGGTTATTTTTCATCGTCGTTTTGTTGACGACCTTATTTTGATTTGGGATGGAACAGAACATGAGCTATTACGTTTTCATGATTATGTCAATAATAGTAGTGAATTTTTGAAATTCACGATGGAATACTCTTTGAAATCCATTAACTATTTGGATGTTAAAATAAGTAAGGATGGTAGAGGTTTGACAACTGAGGTCTATAGGAAGCCCTGTTATTGTACGTCTTATTTACATCGAACAAGTATGCACAACCCTAAGTTGTTTAGTAATGTGGTAAAGGGCCAAGCCTTGAGACTAGCACGTTTGTGCCGTGAAGATTTGAAGTTACATTGTGAAATGGATAAGTTAAAGTCTGAGTTTATTTCTAGGGGGTATGATAAGGATGTAGTTGATGATATTTGTA
>NC_056728.1:1575656163-1575658663 GCF_019279795.1 Protopterus annectens | reverse complement strand
AATATAATGAATTGATGCTAGAAATGCTTTCAGATGCTGCTACTTATTGTAAAATAGACAGAATAATGTTAGGTAATTTAATACATAAGATACATGATGAGCTATATGACCTTTTGATGTGTAGACAAATTTCATATGAAAAGTATGAGTTTTTTCATAATGAACACCCCTTGGTACCATATATAAAAGGTTTGCCGAAGGTACACAAAGGAATTACACCGTTACCTATGCGCCCAATAGTAGCAGGAGAGAGATGGGTAACAGTTACAGTTTCGGTTTATCTAGAAAAAACACTTAGTCCTTTGATAGACAATATATCTACGATTTTAAAAGATATATATCAACTAATCAACATTATAAGTACTAAGCCTTTCAAATCAATACCTACCACATGTTTATTAGTCACTTTGGATGTTAAGAACCTATTCACTTCAATACCTAATGAATATGGATTAGAAGCAGTAAGGGAGCTATTAGACCATTCATTTAATTTCAATTCTGAGAAACAGACTCTGATATGTGCTTTACTTGACATCGTTTTGAACAATAATGTTTTTATGTTCAACAATCAGTTATATCTACAGAGATGGGGTGTAGCAATGGGCACCCCTTGCGCAAACACTTATGCCAAACTTGTGGTCTATTATTGGGAACTAAATAATTTATTCAACAGTGTATTCTTTAAGAAAGTTATAATGTATAAAAGGTTTGTGGATGATATACTTTTATTTTGGAATGGTGCAGTTAGGGAACTAAAGGAGTTTGTGAACTTTTTGGAAACCACGACCAGTTTTTTTAAGGTTCACGATGGAATATTCTGAGTTAACAATTGATTTCTTAGACATTACCATAGTGAAGGACTATTATGGTCTTTTATCCACAAACCTTTTTAGGAAGAAATGCTGGAAGAATACAATACTGGAATATGGCAGTATGCATCCCCGCCATATATTCTCGAATGTGGTAAAAAGTCAGTTTACTAGGATAAGTAGATTATGCAAAGAACCTATCCAGCTTAAAGAACAAGCGGATATACTACAAGATCTTTTCACAGATAGGGGATATAAGACCACTATTGTAAGAAATATTAGGGAGAAGGTGTTAGGAGAAACAAGCTTGACGCATAGTGATATTACAAATAATGATTCACATGTGGCTGATAAACAAGGTGGGCGCCATTATAACTATAAAAATAAAAAGAGGGATGTTTCTGGTGATGAAGTAACTTTCATCACCAGATATACCAATGACAATAGTATAATTACAGGTATTATACATAAACACTGGCATATATTTGGTCTTGAACAAAATATTAGTAAAATTGTAGGCACACAGCCGAGATTCACATACAGGAATAGCAAAAATCTAAAGAGAATTCTTTGTATTGATCGTAGTACATCAATTAAACAAATACATTCTCTGGGAGAAAGGAAGCCTCTTGGAACTTTTCCATGTGGCTCCTGTAATTTCTGCCATTTTATTAGTGAAAATAAAGTTTTTCAACATCCAAATATGGGATTCAGTTTTACACCTAGATTTTATGCTTCCTGTAATGACTCGAACCTTATATATCTGGCAAATTGCAAACAATGTCAAGCCTTCTATGTAGGCATGACGTCTCGAAGGCTTAGAGATAGGATCTACAATCACATTTACGATATAAAAAAGAACAATCAGCTGAATGCATTAGCGAAACATGCCACTGTATATAAGGGACACTCGTTTGTGTTTAGAGTGCTACAATTAGTAAAAGTTACTGAGAGAGGAGGAAATCCTATAAATAGACTGGAAACTATAGAACTTCAATGGATTCTTAGAATGCAAGCACATCAGTTTCCAGGCCTTAATCAATATATAAGCATTAAACCAATACTTGATTCACGTCCTTTGAAATAAAGTTGCATTTACTATTTTTATATTTTATTTGATTTTTATTTTTTACATGTTATGTTTTCTTAATGAAACTGATATATATAAAAAGTTATTACTCTTATTTCTATTTCTAATTCATGAATTTAACATAAATTTATCAATTTATTTATTAATAAATATGAATTTGATGTTATAGTGATTAGTCAAGCATCAGGTTACAAGTTTTTGCACATATATATTTTTTAGTATTATATATTAGATGTTTTAGTAAGGATGTGGTGTTTGTAAAATGATGCTTTTAACTAGAAATGTGAGTCATCCTTTGGAGGACTTAATTGATTTAATTGATTTAATTAATTAATTGATAAATTGATTGAATAATTAATTTATGAATGTTTTTGTGAATACTGTTTAAGATGAGAGCCTTTTAGTATGTTTAGAGATCTGAAGAAGCATACTCAGTGTGTACGTGAAAGCGCTTATCAACTTCTTTACTGGATTAAAAGTTCATTGATTCATTGTGGTGGTCCAGCTTTGTATTTTTTCTGCATATATATATATATATATATATATATATATATATATATACATATATGTATATATATATATATATATATATATATATATA
>NC_056728.1:1575558663-1575653663 GCF_019279795.1 Protopterus annectens | reverse complement strand
ATATATATATATATATATATTTGGATTCACTTTATAATTCCGAAATACTGAAATCTTGAATTTCAGTATCCCGAGAATATAAAGCTGAACACTCACAATACCGAAAACCCCAAAAGTGCAAAATTCAAAATGGCAACTTTTAAATAAACCCTCCACCACACAAACGAACATACACACACCCCTGCTACTTTTATATACTAACTCCGAGGTCACACTAAAAAGACAGAGACACTAAATCCACCACTATATACTCTATATTCCCCTTGCACAAACACACATCACATACTTACAAACACCACCACTCTCAACAGTTACACACTCACACCCTTACCTCAACTGCACTTTCGTCACTTTCATCTCGATATACTGAAATTTGAGATTCAGTATTTCAAGATAGTAAAGTGCTTATATAAATATGTATATATATATATATATATATATATATATATATAGATGCATATACCTGTGTAGCTTGGGGTGTAGGGGATTGCCCTACATTAAAGCTGTGCCTTCTCTGAAAAAAAAATTACAAATATTTTCGCATGATTTCCAACTTTGGAGGTGTCACTGTTTTGAGCTGAAACCTAAAGTTTTAGACATTTTAGGTTTGCTTAATCAAATGAGATGGGATTGTTATTTACAAATACAAAATAGATACATTCCACTCAGCAGCATCCTAACATTTTTAATATTAAGCTGTTAAATAATAAACAATTTGTAGTGTTTTCCAAAGAGATACATGGGGGCTTGCACAATATATTCCATGCACTCTTACATTTCAGGCAATTTTGTATTAATTTCCTCATGTAGATGAGTAACCATAACCTGTATTCTTTTCTACTTTATCTCCTTTACATTAGTTATGTTAATTCTTCTATATGTATTTATCCAGTAATCAATATACTGAAAGAGATGTCTCATAATCCTGTCATGCTATTTCTTTCTGCAGACTTTTGGTACTATATATATATATATATATATATATATATATATATATATACATATATATATATAAATATATACATATATATATATATATATATATATATATATATATATATATATATATATATATATTTTTTTTTCCGGATATATTTTAATCCACCTTACTTATTTTATATACTACAAGTTTTTTTTTTAATTCTTTACAGTGATCTCACTCACTACATCCTTCTTCTAAATGAAAATTGACTATTCAGTTTTCCTTTTCCTTAAAAAAAAAATCCCTCGCTACAAAAATGCTTTAATTGCATTGAACTCACTGGCACACATTGCCTGGCAATCTTAAATAAATTAATCTTTAAATATCTTAAAATTAAGTAACATAGAAATCTAGTCACAGTGGTAACAATATGTAATAGGACATTTTTAATCATCAGGATGTTTTCTTTTTACAATCTAGTAGAAAGTGAACTTTTGGTTTTCATTTCTGTCTTTCTAATTTCTTTTCTCTTTTTTTGTTCTCATGTCAAAATTGTCAGTGGCACTCCCTAAAATGCCTTCTTTTACTAAATTAAGTACTGCTTATTTTGACTTATTTTTTATTAGTACCCACATAGTCCAATTTTTCCAGAATTGCTCCCATGCCTTCCTTATCCCTACAGTCTTCACATGTGCTGTAAATATATTTTAGTTGTGTCAAGTGATGCACTTATAACAGCAGCTTTGGATATATTTAACTCCAAGTAGAGCAAGTAAGAACAATCCTAAATTATATTAAGTTGTTCTGCTTAATAGAGATGGTAGAACTGAAACTGGAACTGAGTGCCAATATTAGCAATGACAGCAACTGACTTTTAAATGGCTAGGTTGCATGCTATTCGAGTCATATTCCAAGAAGTTTGCAAATTCAAGACAAACTGCTTCAGAATTCAATTAAATAGTCCAAGAAGTTGTCACCTTGGTAAACCTTTAGCAAAATTAGGACAAGCTGAAAAATCATGAAAATAAACTAAACTGCTCAGAGTGCAGAGAGCTACAGAGTGGCAAGACCAAGTGAAAAAAGAAAGCTGCACCAGACTTACACAAACACCACTTTTATTAGCAAAAAATAAAAATAGGATAACGTTAGCACTTTCATGACTGCTCTTGTTGCTTCATCAGACAAACTGAACATCTCTCCAACCAGTTTATACCATGTTAGCTATCCGATGATAGGAATCAAATGTTCCAATTATACAATTAGAGCAAGCTAATGTTATAGTCAGAGAATGCTATAGTAAATTACATCTAAAAAGCCATTCCATAAATATGCATATGTGAAAGTATAAATAAACATCTGTAAATATATATATGGGAATATGGGAAAACTTGTATACACAATATCTATTAGAATATACATATATATATATATATATATATATATATGTATATATATATATATATATATATATATATATATATATATATATACTAAAAACCAGTCCAGGTATGCATATGTAGTGGGCATCTCTAAATACATATATAAAAAGCTTGTATGCACACTATCTATTAAAATATACATATATATAATTAGAATATATTTACATAAAACCATATACAGACAAAACTCATATTAGAAAAATTCTTAAAAAACATATTACTATCTAAAAAAGCCTCATAGAATAATACAGTACTAAGACAATCATCTTGGAACAAAAGATTCTTCATAAAGGTTCATCTAAAACTCATATAAAGACATATTAAGGCGTAAAAAGGCACTTCAAGAATATATTAAAAGCATAAATGTACATATGCGTAAGAAGACAAAATATATATATATGTATATTCTAATAGATATTGTGTATACAAGTTTTCCCATATATATATTTAAAGATGTTTATTTATACTTTCACATATGCATATTTATGGACTGTTTTTTTTTTTTTTAAAAATTAGATGTAATTTACTATAGCATTCTCTGACTAGAACATTATCTTGCTTTAATTGTATAATTGGAACATTTGATTCATATCAGCTGATAGCTAGCATGTGATATAAACTGGTTGGAGAGTTGTTCAGTTTGTCTGATGAAGCGACAAGAGCAGTCGTGAAAGCGCTAACGTTATCCTATTTTTATTTTTTGCTAATAAAAGTGGTGTTTGTGTAAGTCTGGTGCAGCTTTCTTTTTTCACAAGCTGAAAAATCAGTCATCAGTATAAGTTCAGGCTGTCTGAGGTGGTTACTGGAAAGGATGGACAACATAACTTATCTACATGTATTATTGCAGGAGAGATTTTCTAATGCACATAACCACCCTGCATAAATTGGGACAGAAACTGAGTGCTTAGTAATAAGTTAGTGGGCCCAAGCGTAAATCAATGTATTAATTTTTAAACATTTGTCATTTGTAGACAGGACAAATACTCTTCAGAAAGTTCAGCAGAAGTCTCGATGTCTCACAACAAAAATGTATGTGTGTGAGCTTGCAGTGGAAAAAAAAGGCCATTATGCTGTATCTAGTAAGGCTTCAGATACTATGTTTTTTGAAATCTGACTATTATTTTTGTCATATTCCCAGTGTAGGCCATTTGGTATGTGTGTGAGCTTGCAGTGGAAAAAAAAGGCCATTATGCTATATCTAGTAAGGCTTCAGATACTATGTTTTTTGAAGTGAAGACCTTCAAAGTTCCAGTTTAGTTTTTTTTCAGGAAGAGGAAAATTTCTTTAATTTTCTTTTCTGAGACAGAAATACTAGTTACACATCTTGTACATGTTATTTTCTTTTTATTAGTGCTGGTGAGTGGGATATTTTCCTTACATTGTCATTTATTACCCTGTTCATTATTATGCTGTTCATTTTTTGCAATACTATTTAATCTTCTAACATTCCTTTTATCATACAGTTTCTTTTACCAACTTCATCTTAATGTTCTTGAATCTTACACTGCTCAGAGAGCCATAAAATGCAAACTATTTACAACAATACAGCAACCAGAAAAATGCCAAGTGATTTCAGCAGTTGCTCCAGTATTATATTTCTGTATTTGTTACAAGTATGTATCTTCTCAGATCTTCCTTCACTGTGTACCTTTCCAGCTTATGTTTTCATTTCTTTCTATAATTTCTATGTCCTAATAAATGCTTTGTTTCTTGTGTATATTAGCTTTCAAATCCATATCCTTTACTTCATTCATCAAATATTCACATCTGTTGTACTGGGCTTTTCTCTCTGTTTAAGTTTTTTGCAATAGCCTTTTCCCCTCTATTAATAACAGTGGCAGCATTGCTTTTACATGTTCCAACTTTATAAAATAGTTCAGCTTAATAGAAACATCTCTTTAGAGAGGTAATTTTCATTTCCTTTTTTACCCAGCTACCTTTCTCAAAGATATTGTTGAACTTCTGTAACTCTCTACACTCTCAAAAATATCTATTCACATGCACATCTTTCCTCATCCTCCCACTTCCCACATTCACATGAGGATTGGGGAACATTCTCTCTCTCTGATTTGTAGAAGGAATACATTCAGAATATTGACAGCTTCAAGCATTAAAACTCGAAATGTCGACCACACAATGTCAAAACATGCAACAGAGAAGGCGTGTTGCTACTGGCTTTTCAGTAGTACCAAATAGCTGGTAGTATGTTGTGTGAGATCACAATACAGCAGGGCCTGTTTTTCCCCACTGTAGTACAATCTTGGAGTTAGTATATATATATTTGGGTGGAGAAGTGGTGCAGTGGTTAATGTTGCCACCTCAAAGCAAGAGGTTCTCTGGTTTGATTCTCAGCTGAGTGCCTTCTGTGTGGAATCTGCATGCCCTCCCTGGATTCATGTGGGTTTCCACTGGATACTCTGGTTTCCTCCCACATTCCAAAGACATGCCTCTGGAGCGTTTCTCCCCAGGTCTCTGCTGAAAATAGGCACTGCCCTAGTTGGACTTTCCTGGTCAACAAATGTTAAAAAAATATAATTAGCAAGGGGTGTGGTGATACAGGGGGTTTACTCCCCCTGCAAAGACATTGGTTTTAGTTGTTTCTCTTTTGTGTTTCAACCTTGTGTTTGTGTGGTGAATGTTTTGAGCTTCAATGTTTGACGTTGTTCATATTATAAATGTATTTTGTAAAGAAATACCTATGTAGGCACCTCCATGAAAGTATTCTGAACCTCCTTGATTATGTAGCATACTTCCAAACCAGTACTATTTGTCGTCATTCCTCAATACTCAAAGAACATCCCTTTCTTTCACTCCAGTGCTCTCTCTGCTTTCTATCATTATGATTCCTCACTTCCGCTATTGTTTTATATGCCCTGCTTATAATTTTTTTTCTTTTGCTATCTTGGATCTTGCGTCTGATACTATATCTGTGATGATATATCTGATATCCTGATGGATAAGATTTCTCGTGATCTCCCTTAGTTTGGATCTCAGTCCCATGTGTTTAATAAAGTCTCTTTCAGGTATAATAAACTTGTCTTTTATCTCTGTTTGTGCTTTTATCACTCTTGCCTTTACTACCTGATCCCAATGCTTATGCTTTTTATGTTTTTTCTCCATATTTCAGAGGCTCTTGTGACTTCTACTTCTCTTACTCTGCACATTTTTGCCAAGACTTAATTACTTTTGTCTACATTAGCTTTATCACATATTCTACAATGTATCTCACAATTCTAGTCCCCTGAATATAATGCTCTATCATGTCACAGATCCCCATCATTTGCTCCCTCTGGTCCACTTCCTTTTTTTTCCTGCATCATTAGTTTCCAGTTAGACATACAATTTTGAATCTGCATTACATACAATAGTTGCCTTAAAGTAGACCCGAAGATCTGGACTGTCCAATCTTCCCTTCTCCTTTAGCAACAGAATATTTGGCTACTGGAGTTTGTTCCACTTATCCCCAACCCCTAAAAAATCATCCATTTCTTTTGCAGGTCTCTGCCAAAATGCTTCCATAGGTTAAGCATGTAATGTTTGTCCCACATACAGAATCAGTGGTACTAGAAAATTTTACTTTCCATTATTTATATTCTGTATACATCATTTTTCGTTGCCTTATTATGCTTAATATTTTGAGTGTTGCTTCTTCCCACATTTCTTTAGCAGGTGGTAGAAATCCTACTTAAGCCCTCTTCCTAAATATTTAAGTCATGGTCCTATAGAAAGGAATAAGTTTGTATTAGCTCATGGAATTATAGTTTGTCACTGCTGGTTTAGTTTTTAGTTTGTCTCATTTATCTTACATCCTGCTATTTCACTAAATCTATGTAATTCTTCAAATCCATATTTCAAATCAACTTCAGGGTTTGTACACAGCAGAATATCATCTGTAAATATTGCAATTTTTTCCTGCCCATCTCCCCACAACCAGCCGTAAATTCTTGACTGTGTAATTTTGCAAGGTAATAGCTTCAGATAAATTGCAAACAAAAGAGGGGAAAGCAGGCACCCCTGCCTTGTACTTCCTGACATCTCCATAGGTTCTGACAGCCTACTAGCATAGTTCATGCTTGCATTTTAACTATTTATGGTTTAATACTGAAATGGGTCGATATGAACCAGGATCTGTTAAATCTTTAGCTTCCTTTGGTATTACTACCAACATTGCTCAGTACTAAGATAATGGAACCTCTTAACCCTGAAGGATGTTACTAAACAGCCTGTGCCAGACTTTTAATATTTTTTTCTTTTATTCTCCTCCAAATTTCTACCAGAATGTCCTCTGTTCATGATGTCTTCCCAGTGTTTTGATGTTTTTGGGCCTCCCAAATCCTCTTCCCTTATTTCTACCATCAGTTTTCACCTATCTACCATTCTTACCTGTGTCAGATTTAGATTCCTTAAGTATTTTAGCAATAATACATGACTGGCTGTGGGAATCACAGGTTTTACCTATGGTTTGTGTGGTTTGATCATGAAGGTGAACCCCAAGTGATTAAACAAAGCTATCTGTCAGTAAATCTTGTGTTACCCATGGATTATAGCTATTATACTATGATATTATTTAAGAAAGACATTGTTTACCATTCTTAAATGTTCTCACTTTTTATGCCACATACTGACGTATTGCTGCATACTGTTGTACTGAGCATGTGTACGGCACCTGCTGCATACTGTTGTACTGAGCATGTGTATGGCACCTGCTGCATACTGTTGTACTGAGCATGTGTACGGCACCTGCTGCATACTGTTGTACTGAGCATGTGTACGGCACCTGCTGCATACTGTTGTACTGAGCATGTGTACGGCACCTGCTGCATACTGTTGTACTGAGCATGTGTACGGCACCTGCTGCATACTGTTGTACTGAGCATGTGTATGGCACCTGCTGCATACTGTTGTACTGAGCATGTGTATGGCACCTACATCCATGCACTTGTACATTATATCAATGTAGTACAAGAGATGTGGGTGAGAAGAGAGGGGATTCTCTCTCTTTCTCTCTGTCTCATTCTCTTTTTTGTAAAACACATTGCCTATGCGTGTCAGCTCATTTTTGAAGAATTCTGGATAAAGCCAAAATCAACAGAAGAGCAAAGGGCAGATCGTGCATCTGATAACCAAAATTTAAGAAAAAGAAATAATTTTAAATGTAAAGGAACACCAAGTTTTGGGAACAACATGCACTTTCTGAACTGTACAAAATAAGAAACTTTAATGTTTGTCATTATTGACTGACAAAAGTCCTCAGTGATTCATTAGAAAATGAAAACTTTTATGTTGGAATGTTCATAAATGTGGGGAAAATCAGGGATGTTCTGCAAAAGTCTGGAGAGCTGATAGGTATAGTTACCAGCAGTGTGAAAAAAATCCTATAGCAGCGTTTCATGTGAGGTCACTTTCTACAAGGTATATGCATGATTTACACTGGGGGTAAAATGAATGAACATCTAATCAGAGTGCATGTTTTTCAGTAGTAATGGGCATTTGTTATATAATTTCTCATTTCCTTCTTATTTGCTTGTACTTCTAAATCCTGATTATATAGATTTTTATAGTACTTGATACACAGTACTTATAGTTCATTTAGACTTTCTAGTTACTGTCAACATCACAGATGCATACTGAGATATCAGCTATGACATCTACAGACTAGTAAGATATTCTGGATAACATAAACAAGTAAAATTTAATATGCATTTGGTGGAGGTGGTCTTCGCCTTGTTCTGTTCCCCTATTGATAAGAAAGCATAGAGATAAAACAGTATGTGAATTTGTATAATAAAAGTGATTGACAAACTAAAATATGAGAGATGGCAGATGGTCAGTGCATATTTACTTAAACAATGTACCAGTTACAGTAAGGGTTGTTGTCATAATAACTCACATCTGGAAACTCAAGTGCTGGTATAAAGACACACTTTTTTATTCACTTTAACTGTGTTAATAAAAAAAAATCACTTAAACTCTTTAGTAATCAGAAGGATTGTGGTCTGACATTTCTGTATGTGCTCATAATCTTATATTGTTTCTGTCATCACAAACCTCACACGTTAACAGGGTACCTATATCTCCAATTCTACCAGTTCCAGTTTTAAGCACATTTAAAATGCCACATCGTTTTAGGCTATTGATTCCAATAAATGTAATAAAATAGTTATCAGGCGTATAATCATATTTGTAAGATGACTAGATTTAGATCTATATTCTAAGAAAAATAAATTAATCAGTTATATATGTTTCAGGCATCTTTGAAGCCATAGTAAGGAAAAAATACCTCTGTACACATATAGTAAGCGGTGTTCAGAAAACAGTAGTTGAGCACTTTACATGAAATAACATTGCAAGCATCAGCAGGCAGAAAGTGATTCTGACACAGTCATACTCTGACTGCACTAGTGGAAAAATAGGTTGGCATGTATAGTGTGAAAATGATCACATGACATGCAAATGAGTGTTAACTTGCTAATCAGAACCAGTGTGTATTCAAATGACAAAATCAAGCATAAAGTCATGATTAAGAAATGCATCAATTTAGTTGAATTAGCCACAGTGAGCCATTATTCTGACCACCAACATTTTTGACAAAATCAAACATTAAGTCATGATTAAGAAATGCATCACTTTAGTTGAATTAACCACAGTGAGCCATTATTCTGACCACCAGCATTTTTCAAAAAATCAAACATTAAGTCATGATTAAGAAATGCATCACCTTAGTTGAATTAGCCATAGTGAGCCATTATTCTGACCACCAGCATTTTGTTGCTTGCTTGAAGAGGCTAGGAGTAGAAGTTACAGAAGCTGAATAGCATGTGATATTGGCTACCTTGAGATCCAGCATCCAAAATATTTAAAGCTGCTGCCCTCTGAGACACAGGAGGGTCAGCAATAGACTGATTTACTCTCAGCTCTATGATGGGGATTTCGTCAGCCACTATTATGTGGACAGAGACACCATATGGGAGTTAGTGGACGCATTCTATCCTCACATGAAATCAAGGTGGGAGCATGGAATTACTTTCCCTGTGGATATGAAGGCTTGTGCACTATTAACCATCTTTGCTACATGGATATTACAATGCCTGACAGGGGCATAGTAAGAGTTAAGCAGACATTCACCTCATGAAATCTACTACAGTTCCTTTTTATGATGCTTCAGCATATAGAGAAACATTTTTTGGTTTCTGTGGACAGCAGAGGAGAAAGGCAACACTATGCAGACATTCTACAACATAACCTCTTTTCCTGAGGTCTCATGGGCCATTGACTATCAGGGCCTCATGTGCTCTATATGGCATCTGGTATATCAACCAGAAAGGCTTCCAGTCCATCAGCTACTAGGTGGGGGCCATGGTGTTAAACACAACGTGTCTGTCCACCATCCAGACATTTCCAAAGATTCACATATTTGGCACAAATGCAACCTGTACCAGTGTTTCATGTGCAGAGACTTCTACAAGATCATTGAGTAGGTAGGTGCAGTTTGGTCAAATGAACTTAAGTAGCAGATTACTCATAATGGGCTCCATTGCTGTGTGTTGCAGTTTATGCTTCCTGCATCTTAGGACTGTGACTTTTTACCCCAAATTTATAGCCCCCAGACCATAGAGGAGCTGGAGTATAACACAACATTGTAGCAGACACACAAGATCATGAAACATGTGGTTAGAATGAAGAAGGCTCACATATGTTGCCTGAATACATCTGGGGCACATTGCAGTATATTTGGTAGAATGACAGAAAGATATTTGTGGTCTGAATCATGTTGCATATATTGTGCTGTGAAAGCAATTACAACATGGAGTATCATAGTACCACCTGACATGCCTATGGCAGCATCAGAGGGAAAGTAATTTGAGGAGGCATCAGAAGAACCAACTGCAGTGGTAACCCCTGTAAGACAAGTGTGTGCACAATATGTTATGGCAAATGGCAAAGATGTGGTGTATGGTCAATATCTAGCAACCATAATAAGGCAAAACATTGATTCCTAAAATAATACACTCAGTTTATGCACTACCATGCAATGAATAGCCATGCTGTCCATCAGGCATTACCATTGCCACACAGGGCAGAGAGGTGGGCAGGACACAGTCATCATCCTTTGTACAAATGAGGAGGGGCACAATAGTAGGGGACAATGATAATCACATAGCTAGAAGGGCCAAGGGTAGTAGAGGTTATAGCCACACATATGGATAGGAGATTGGGGGCAGTCAGGGATCATATTCGTTAGACTGGGGGTGATGTTTCCATGTGCAGAATACTGACTTGTGCCATGTCAACCTGCAGTATCAGGACTTGCGGCATCTTGCCCAAGGGATGGCATGCCATGTTTAGAGCATGTAAGTAACCCTGCTGTGGACTCCATTTAACATTCAAATAAAATGTTAGCATTTTGTTCTTGGGAATGTGAAGGGATGGGTGGGTTTTGCTCACAGTAGGAACGCAAGGGAGTATGATGACACTGAACTGTGGAATCCTGATTTGCTTGCCCACTGAGCTATTCCCATAGTACAGACAGAAGAACATTGGCCAGGAGAAAGGAAAGTGTATATACCCAGGGGCAGAAGTCATTGACGGTGTGGATGGTGAAGCTGTTTCTGGAACAGAGTGTACCATTTGCATAAACCTGGCAGTGACTTTGCACACTGCATCTGCCCCCTAGCATGGCCAAGGTGGGCATTTGCCAGTATCTTCACAAATGCAACAATGGTTGACGTGGGCCATCACTGTCCTCAGAAGGAATGCCTGTTTCAGGTACCTATCTGCTGTATCCCTTCACGTGCATTGCAGGATCTCCAGCAGTACCTGCATTGGTTGTACTTATTCACATAGGCCAATAAACGCAATACACTTCTCTGATATAGGGTGATTAATGTCCATCTGTGCCTGGATCACTGACCTGCATATCTGCTGATTGATGCCAAAAGTGAGACCTTGGTCTAGGAATGTCTTGGAGTTATAGCAGTGATGGCCACCTGCTCTCCTCTCCCCTGTGCTGATTTCATGCACCTACAAGGCAGTGTGGCTCTCAGAAGCCATCTGTGGTGGCAACTCATATTTAGCACAGGTGAGGCTAACATGGATGGGCTCTCCATAAATAAATGAGGAGGGTGCCAGAGGTTCATCTTACCCCCTCCCCCATCATCTCAGCTATGGGGGATGTGAGTGTGCCTCCACTGTTAGCATTATTAACCGTTGTGTCATCAGCCACCAATGAAATGTTGACATCAAGCATATTCTGGTCTTTTTTACTCAATCCTCTCCCAGTGGAACTTGCAAACACATGCAGATTATATACTTATGTCAATGCTAGCTTATATCTGGGACTTCCACTACATGCGGCACGTAGACTATTGCATGCCAATAAGGTGGGTACATATTTACCTTGTGGTGCAGGTTGTCACTTTTTCCATCCCAATATCCCTGGATGACAGGTATGCATATGTGATTGCCTGAGTAACCACTCACAAGTATAATTCACTGTCCTACAAGAGTGGCATGTGCTACTACTCATATAGTGCATCATCTACAAATGCTTGAGCAGTCGCCACCAGTCCACGTCCCACATCCAAGTCACTGATAAGTATGCAGGTTCTTTCACTTGTTCCATTAAGGGGGGCATGCCCTTGTGTTGGTAGTCCATCCCAGTTGTCAAACTGTCTCTTTCAGTTTGTTGCACCCTCATCATGGCATGTTGTAACATGTCAGTGATGCAGTGATGACCTTCATTATTCCATTATTGCTGCCCACTGCATTTATGTTGAGCAATAGTCTGTACCACACCTGGTCATGGAAGGCCTTATCTACTTTACTGTTCTCAAGGATACCAATTCCTTATATTCATAGGTTCAGAGGTATATACTAGGCTAATGACCACCAGGGCCTTTATAGGTCTAGCCACCCAACCCACCCACTTGTATCCCCATGTAACATGGGTGTCTATTTGGATGGATTTGTTAGGGAGTTGCTAAAGGTTTAGTGGGGGGTATGTTAGGGAATATTTACTGTTTACCTCTGTCTATCAGAGACATAGTGGTCAGGTGAATCTTCTATTCCCCATCCACCGGTCAAGGTTACATTTGAATAGGGTTCCATATGGACTCTTTTTCACATGGATGGGTAGCCTATTCTAGATGATAGCATATATCTTCTATATTTGTTATAATGTTACAGTCACCTCCCAGTATCAAGATTCATTGACAAAACTACACTATCTCTCAAACTATTTGTCTTGTGTCTTTGCCAGTCTATATTGGTATTCAAGCATTACCGATGATCAGTCTTCTTTCCTGCCAGTATCCACTTACCAAAATGTACCGGTCTTCATTGACAATCCTCATCTCCTCCAGTTCCACATATGACTCTGCTGTTACTATTATGAACACTCCCCTCTTACAAACTTCTATGACCAATGAATGATATCCTTTCCCCTCATGATTTCTATCATTGTTTCATTCTCTTTTTGAGTTAAATCTGATTCCTGGAGCATTACTGTGTCATACCTTCTTCTTTGAATATAGCTCATTCCTTGTTTTCATTACATCTTTTCCACCAATCCATTTCCATTCCAAGTAAGTAGTTTCAGCCCTATACTTGAGAATGGTGAGTACTGCTTCACTTTTGTACCCCTGTTTCAATTCCTTTACCTTATCATTCTTGTTTTACATTTTCCAGTTTATAAATCTTGGCATGTTTGGTGTGATCCTGCTTTCTATTTTTAATTTTAAGCAACCTTCTTAATCCAGACAAAAACTTAGTATTTAAAACCTTGCAATGTATGACATTTAAGCTCCCTATATACAAGACCCCCAATCTTCTTTAAGTTTCTTTGTGAGCAATTGCTCTGAATCAGTGCATAAAGATAAAGCTGTATAAGGATCTTGTGTGCCCACCCCACTTCTTGATTTTTATTTAGATAACTTTCCCCTTGTGTAACGCAGTAGGCTCCCATGTTTCTTGATTTTTGTGTAGATAACTTTCCCCTTGTGTAACGCAGTAGGCTCCCATGTTTCTTGATTTTTGTGTAGATAACTTTCCCCTTGTGTAACGCAGTAGGCTCTCATGTTTCTTGATTTTTGTTTAGATAACTTTCCCCTTGTGTAACGCAGTAGGCTCCCATGTTTCTTGATTTTTGTGTAGATAACTTTCCCCTTGTGTAACGCAGTAGGCTCCTATGTTTCTTGATTTTTGTGTAGATAACTTTCCCCTTGTGTAACGCAGTAGGCTCCCATGTTTCTTGATTTTTGTGTAGATAACTTTCCCCTTGTGTAACGCAGTAGGCTCCTATGTTTCTTGATTTTGTGTAGATAACTTTCCCCTTGTGTAACGCAGTAGGCTCCCATGTTTCTTGATTTTTGTGTAGATAACTTTCCCCTTGTGTAACGCAGTAGGCTCCCATGTTTCTTGATTTTTGTGTAGATAACTTTCCCCTTGTGTAACGCAGTAGGCTCCTATGTTTCTTGATTTTTGTGTAGATAACTTTCCCCTTGTGTAACGCAGTAGGCTCCTATGTTTCTTGATTTTTGTGTAGATAACTTTCCCCTTATGTAACGCAGTAGGCTCCCATGTTTCTTGATTTTTATTTAGATAACTTTCCCCTTGTGTAACGCAGTAGGCTCCCATGTTTCTTGATTTTTATTTAGATAACTTTCCCCTTGTGTAACGCAGTAGGCTCCCATGTTTCTTGATTTTTATTTAGATAACTTTCCCATAGTGTAATGCAGTAGACTCCCATGTCCAATTTCCCCCCTTTTCATTAAGTATGTTTCTGAATATAAAATCACAATGTATTAAACTTTGCATCTACACTGAATATTGCACAAATAAAATTGCAGGTTACTGTGAAAACTGATTTTGTTGCCTCTGCTTATTAACTAACGTGTTTGGAAAGCAGCATGTATATATATATAACTCTGCTGGCATGTTCAAAAATAAAATAAAAAGGTATGTAGTCGATCACAATAGCACTTGACTTCACACTAATGTGAGTCCTTACAGTTCAACAGAATGTGAGTGGCCACCCGGCCATGTCATAATCATGTTCTACGTCTCTTTTGGAGGTATTATATACAGACTGTAATGCATTTCTAAATCTGCTTTTAGACTCTGCGATATTGCAGAAACATAAAAAAAAAGAATAAGATAGAGCTGGAGGGAATAGTTCAACATAAATTATGTGGTTATCTCATAGTGTCATTTTTATGTCCTACCTATCTTTTAGAGGGACGTGCTTCATCTGGTTACCAATGTTGCAACCAGCACTTTGCCATTATATTTCTTCACTTAAAGTCTACAACTTGCTCAGCTCCTATTCAAATGTTAAAGCCCCTGTTATTTTCTTAGACTGAGATGCCATTTATAAGTTCATAGGTTCATAGGTGTATACTAGGCCAATGATCACTGGGGCCTTTATAAGCCTAGCCAAGCAACCCAAATATATCCCATGAGTTATTGTACCTTAGAAATTATTAAAAGGGATGTCTGTTATTTAGGGCATGATTTATTGCCTGTCTTTGTCTGCCAAAGACATAGGTGTCAGTATAGTGGTGAATTTTCTAACTTCCCATCTACTGGTCCAGGTAACGCTTGAATAGGGTTAGGGAAGGGCTCTGCTTCACATAGATGGGAAGCCTGTTCCAGAGAATGGGGATTCTCTGAAACACATACCTGTCCGTCCAACATGTCCTATTTATGTTGTAAGCAATGTTTAAATCCTAAGATCTAGTAGTTCTGATGCTGTTCATTTTGTGGATATGCAAAAGGCCCATCAGAGCAAGATCCAAGGATGCCTTGTATGCGAGACATAAATCACCTCTCAGCAGTCTGTAGGGAACAGAGTATAGTGATCGGGCTTTGACAAAATCTGCCTAGGGCATTGTGTTTATGCTGTGTATTCTTTTTGTGAGGAACCTCTGTGGATGTTCCATTTGCTACATGTAACTGGTCAGGTACATAGTCAAGGCGGATATATAGTCAAAGATGGGTCTGCTAAGGGTTGAGTACAGTGGCACAGTGGCTTTCCTGGATCTAGATGCCATGCTCTTACTTATAAGCTGAGTAACAGAATTATTTTCTTGCAATGTTAAACACATGCTGATCAAAAGCTAGGTTACTGTCTATATGATTCCCCAAATACCTGACTATTGTGTCTACTTTTAGAGGTGTTTTATCAGTGAGGTAGTTTCCCTGAATGGCCTAATGCTCAAAAGGTAGTATTATGCATTTCTAGGCATTGCATTTTAAGCTGTGACTTCGGCACCAGCCATTTGTCTATGTTAGAGCTTCTTGTAAGATGTTAGCATCTTGGGTGGCTTCTGTGATTGCTCCTAGCTTGCAATCATCTGCAAAATTGGTAAGCCAGAAGCCCTTGACTTCCAAAAAATTGATGCCAAAGAGGAGTGGACCCAGCACAGATCCCTGGGGAACTCCAGTAGTGACTGGTCTCTTTGTGGAGGTTGACTCTCCAATATTAATTTCCTGGGTCCTGTTTGTGAGCCAGATAGCAATCCACTTAGTTACATAGGGGTTTATGCCTAATTCCATAAGAATGTTTAAAATGCCTGAGTGGGATACTGTATCACATGCTTCAACTCTGTCAAGGTAGGCTGTATGCACCATTTTACCCTCACCCATTGCGTTGGTGACCTTCTCAAAGAAGTACACCAGGTTCTGTAGGCATAACCTGCTTTTGATGAAACCAAACTGGGTTGGGTCCAGTGTCTGGATGTTTCCTGTGTCATTGTCAATCATTTCCTTTATAATCCTTTCCCTGGCTTTGCCTATGAGACTAGTCAGACTATTGGGTTTGTAGTTCCTGGGATCTAGGGATGGTTCATCCTTGTGCAGACAGATGACCGTTGCAATCATCCATTTGCATGGCACTAGGCCTGTGACACCAGTGACACCAGTGGTCCTCACAGCTAATATTTTAGGCTATTTAAGAGTCATTCTAGGATATTATTGGGTCCCATCAAAGCTATATTCCTGACCTTAGAAATCACAACTAAGACCCACTCTCAACTGATAGTTGGAAGGATTACGTTAGATGATACTTCCTAGAGGGCAGCTGGGGGTGAAAGAGGAGTAAAGTTTGAGATGAATTTGCCAGCCAGAAGATCGGCTTTATCTCCTGGTTCCATGAAGGTGGTTCCATTTCCCAACGGATCAGCACACTGATGTGTGTTGCCTATGAGATTTTGAACATAGCTGAAAAAGACGTTATGGTTGTCCTTGGCCAGGGATGCTATCTTTACTACCAAATGTACATTGTTGGACTTAGTCCTCTTTGTTATCTATTCAGTTTGTTGAGAGAATTTTTATCTTTCTTGATGTTACACTCCTTAATTTTTAGCTATGGCTTTTTTCTTTTGTTGTACAACCTGTTTAATTTTGGATTTCACCAGTGTGGTTTGTTTTTGAGTTAGTTTTGGACTTACTTCTGGTTGGCACAGCAGCCTCTATGCAGTTATTGATATGGTTGCATACCACTTCTGTGAATAATTCTGCATAGGCAACTGTTTTATCTAGGTTTGGAGGGGCTTGAAATTTTGAGAGGTTATCACTTAATAAAAGGTAGTTTGCCTTGGAATAGTTTCCAGCTGTTACAGGGTTTGCTGTGGTCACAAAACTGATTCTTATTTTGAAGGAATGGTCTGACCTTACCAGAAAGGGCATGGCACTGTGGGGAGGGGGGCAACACTCTCCCATATTTGTGAGTACCAGGTCCAATATGTTTGCACCTGTATTAGGCATATGCACTGTCTGGTCTAGAGTGTTTGTGCTTATAATGGGTAGAAATCTCTGCACCTGCAAATTTGGGGTCATGTATGATTCCAGTTTATATAGGGATAATTAAAGTCCCCTTGGTTTAATGCTTGAATTAGGTCTAAGTATGAGATATGGGTTTCATCAGATATACAGGATTACCTATAGCTTGCTAGGATATGGTATACGACTTTGTCTATGGTAGTCGGACGTGGGGGAACTCCAATGTGTCATCCTGTTTAACCAACCTAGAGGTCTGCTTGTTATTGATGTAGATCAAGACACCTGCACCTTTAGTCCCTGTCAGTGGAGTTGCTGGTCTAAATGTGTGAAAGGCACTTATGCTGTGCACAACTGGGGTACTCCCTGTGGCTTTAAACCACATCTCGGTAACTGCACAGATGTCCACATTCTCCAGGGTGAGGGGAGCTTAGAAGGAGTGGAGCTTCTTGTTTAGACTCCTGGCATTGAGCAGAAACCTATCATTTTCCTTGGGTAGATGTTACCATGTGTTGATGTTTGTCAGTCTGGCATTTCCTAAAAAGGACTCTGTGGAGAGAACAATGCTTTAGCCAGTATTCAAAAGCTTAGAGTGGACAGTTACAAACCATCCTTGGCAAAGCAGTTTGGTTTATTAAGCATGCCCTCCCGCATTGATAGATATTGTATCACTCTAGAATGACACCAAAAACTAAGCCAATTATTAAAGTCAGTCATTTTCTCTTCATATTGTGCTGTCATCCTTTGTGAAGGTAGAATGCTGTTCAGTGCTATGCACATACCAGCCTGTGACACATAGTCTGAAGGCTCCATAATTTTTCTATTCATATAGTTTATGGAGGTATGTCTCAGGTCATGTTCACCTCCATGGACTATGACTGAATCATACTACTACCTATGGTGCAATGACTTGAGTGCATGTATAAATTGGCATATCCTGGCCTCTGATAATCAACTGATTATTATTGTCTCCCTGGTTCCTTTTGGTTGCACTCCAAGCTTCAATGGGCTTTAGTGGCTACCTTTCCCCTCAAGATTTTCCTGTTCTGATGTGCATTTTGCTAATTTTGTTGTTCATTATCTGTTGGGTTATAAAATTCATGCACTTGTTGGTATTTCATACATTCATAGGTTCATAGGAGGCTACTAGGCTAATGCCCTAGGGCTCTTAACAAGCTCATCCATATTTATCCTGAGTTGCCCCAATTATCAGTGATTAGATGAGTGAAGGGTCTATGATAGTTAATACCAACTTCCTTTTTCCAGGAAAGACATGGGCACCACTCTAGGAGTGAATTTATTTATTTATTTATATTTGTTGACCGGGAGTGTCCGACTGGACGTAGGTCCATTTTCAGCGGAGGCTCGGGGAGAAAAGCTCCACAGTTAAAATAAATAGACAGTAGTTACATTGGATTACATAGCGATTAACAATTTACATAGCAATTACTTACAACATATTTACAGATGAAGAACATAGTACATCAGTAGACCACTAGAATCTTTATCTGTGAAGTACATAACAGACATTAACAAATGTTACAATAAGAAGTTCCTGCTGTATAATAAGTACTGGCTTATGACCATCTGAGCTTGCTATAATCAAGGTAGTTATTGGAGTGGAAAGAAAGGTAGTGACTGGATGGGGAGGGTGATTTTAGAGTGGGAGTTGCAAGGGCATAGCCAGCATGTTTTTAGGTGTGCTTTTAGTAAAGTTTTGAAGTGGGTGCATGATGGTACGGAGGTAATTGTGGGTGGGAGGGAGTTCCATAATTTGGCTATGGTGCAAGAGAATAGTGCTTCACCAGCAGAGTTATTGGCTTTAGTGATCTGCAAGTGGTTTTTGTTGCTGGATCTTAGTGGTCTGGTGGTGCGATAGGGTTGGAGTAGATTCCGGAGGGCTGTCACCCATCCATTGATCCAACTTGTGTATGAAGAGGGTCAAGAGGGGCTCTGTTTCACGTGAACTGGAAGCTTGTTCCAGAGAAGTGGCAGCATCTGGGAAATGTAGCACTCTCTCCAGCATGACCTGTTCATCTTCTATTTCTTCAGTTTTATTGCAGTTTCATCATGATCCATAATGGACTATACTCCTTGGGGAAAGAAAATTCTCAGGGATGATGGATACAGAAGTTGAAATTGCACATTAAGTTGCCTGCACTTTTTAAATGGAGCTGTAAACTTCACTCTCTGTTGTCTGGTTTCCAATGAAAAATCATTATCCACAAAAATGTGCTGATCACCTATAAGCAGTCCCTTTCTTCTACTCATAGCATGACAGAAGTTGCTGTTTCAGTTGATAGTTTTGAACTTTAAGGACAATTGGATGAGGGGAATCACCTACCACCCCCTATCCCTGTAGACTATGTGCCTGATCAATCCAATTTGATCCTCTGGTAGGCCTGACCACTTACTTAATTGAACAATAATGACGTTTTTGCAATCTTTTCCCTTGGTTCCTTCTGGAATGTTGGTTAATCTCCATTCTCCGTCTGTTCTCTATCTTACATCTCTTGGATTTTAAGTTCCATATATTCTCACTCTTTCTTATTCATACAGCCTTATTAATATTTCCTTTTTGCTCTGTTTTATTATAGGCATTTCATTGGCGTGGACAGATGGTAAACTCAATCCCTTTTAGTTTTCTGTCTGTTTTTTGCATATAGTCTGACAATGTGCTGCCGGTTTGCAGTACCTCTGTATATAATCTGTCTGGTTTAACACCCAAGTCCCTTGATTCCATACTTTTGATTGGACATGGGAGTTGTCAACCATCACAACACTGTTTATTTTGGAGCGGCAGTCTTAGAATCACTTCTGTCCCTCATTATTCCTTTCTTCTTTTTTTGAAATCCACATAGTTATCCTTCTCACTTGGCACCTCTACATAACACCTGCCACAGTGATTTCTGGTTAGCACTATTTATTAATTTATATTGTGGGAGAGCACACTTTCTGCTGCCTACTATCTCAATGCCATACCAGAGAAGCAGTAACATCTTGACTACTGTCAAAGAATGTTATCAATGCATAGATTTTAAAGTGTATATGACACATTTTATAGGTTCACAGATGCTAGGCTATTAATTCATGAATATTTGTACTTGCATTTGTGTGTTATTTTCTCATACTACGCAGAAAAGGATGCAGTTGAGTATCAACTACTACATTAAAGTTTCTATCTAAAAAGTATGTTTGCATGTTTTATAGCTATTATTTTGCTGTGAATAATCTGAAAGAAGAGGCACATTATATTCAGTAACAACTTCACATGTAGCAGTGAACTTAAAATGCAATTTTTAAAAGGCAGGCAAAAAAGATACCACAGAGTCACTGTATGTGAAGTTACAACTTGTGTTAATGAGACAATTATCCTGCAGTTACAAAGTCAATGGCTTGTTAGTGGTAATGAGAAATCCATGACAAAAGCAAATGTTCAGGTCAAAATTGCCACAATCATAAAACCTTCTACTACCAAATCATGCTCATCTGCAGCTTTCTGACAAATGCCAAGTATGTGTTAAACATTAGCAGTCGAGTTCTCCAGGACACCACGGCACAATAAATATATTTCAGTTGTATCCATACATACCAGCAAAGCAGTTATACAGCTAAGTATTATATTTATTATTATTATTTATTTTACATTTGTATACCAGGATAGTCCAGCTGGATACATGTCCATTTTCAGGGGAGGCCCGGGGAGAAAAGCTCCACATAGACAAACTTACATAGATTACACAGAAGTTAGCAAACAATTATAAAAACAAAGTGATTATATACAATGGGTTAGTAGTGTTCCCTAGAAGGGACTCACAATTCTCATGGACAGAAAATTAAAAGTAAGAGACATCAGATTGGAAGCAGAGCTTGGTGATGTTGTTACAAGTTATGATAATTGCAGAATATGCTTTTAGTTTATAACTTAATCAGGGTTAGTACATGGGCATAGCCAATTCACTTTGAGATACTGTTTGAGGTTTTTTTTAAGAGACTTTTGGAGGATTGTAGGGTTATATAGCTTGGCAACGAATTCCAGGTTTTGCCAATGAAGCTGGCAAACAGGGATTCACCAGCAGAGTTATTAGCTTTGTGGGTTTGGACCAGTAGTTTATCGGCTGACCGTAGGGATCTTAGGTTGCTATATGGCTTAATAATATTTTTAAGTGAGGGGGCATCCTCAGGGTGGTACAAAATTTTGTGCGCTATTAAGAGTTGATTGAATTGAATTAAGCTGGGCAGTTCTAGCCACTCTAGTTGTTTAAGGTTCTGGACGTGGTGGGTTCTATAAGTGGAGCCAGTGGTGAATCTGGCAATATGATTGTAGCTATGGGACAGCTTACCTAGTTCGGATTTGTTGAGGTTTGAGAGTACAGGCGAGGCATATAAAAGAGTAGAGAGTAGGTGTGATCGGGCGATTGCAGTCCTAGCCAGTGGGGTTAAAAATGTCTTGTTTCTATACAGTGATCCAAGCTTCTTATTGATGGTCTGTATGGTTTTGTTGATCTGTAGGTCAAATTTGAGATTATTGTCTATGATAACCCCTAGCAGTTTGGTGTGATTATCTGGGGAAATAGTGGTACCATTGTTAGATGTGAGAGAGAATGAAAGTGTGATGGATCTACTAGTGGGAGAGAAGAGTAGAAGTTTACTTTTATTGGGGTTCAGAAGTAGGCATTGGTTGGTGAGCCAGTTCTCGATAGTGTTAAATGTATTTTAGATTAAGATTTGCAAGTCGGATGGGGAGGTGTCTGAGCAGATGAGAGTGGAATCATCTGCATATTGAATGCTGGTGGCTTTAGGGATAGCAGTGTGGAGGTTGTTGATAGAAAATAAAGAAGAGTAGTGGACCTAGTATGGACCCTTGAGGGACACCAAGTGTGAGAGGTAACTGGCTGGAGAGTTTGCCCTGCCATAGTACTGCCTGCTGTCTACCAGTCAGGTAGGGCTGGAACCACTGGATAGCAGGCTTGTTGAGGGAAATAGATTTTAGTGAAAGAATGATATGTTCATGGTTGACCTTGTCAAAGGCTTTTGATAGGTCAAGAAAGAGGGCAGAGGTTAGCCCGTTGTCATTCCTGTTTTGGTTTATGGCAGTAGTAAAAGGAAAGGAGGGCTGAGGTGGTGCTGTGGTATGGCCTGAAACCATGCTGGGAGTTGGATAGTAAGTTATTCTGTGAAAGGTATTGCATTAGTTGCTGGTGTACACATTTCTCCATTATTTTGGCTAGAGGGGAAAGAATGGCAATGGGTCTATAGTTGGATATGTCTGAGGAGCTACCGCTTTTATGGAGTGGGATGACATGAGATATTTTCCAGAGGGAGGGGATAGCATTTTCTGATAAGGTTCTGTTGATAAGGATACATATGGGATATGCAATGGCATCTGCAGCTATTTGTAGGTACTCTGCAGGGCGGAGGTCAGCAGCGAGGGTGGTAGGTTTTAGTTTTTTTAGAAGTGTTTTGATAAAACTAATGGATATTGGTTGGAAGCTAAATTTCAGGTGATTGTTAGGTAGATTAGGCATGTGGTTTAAGTTAGAGGGGGTTAGTTGATTTGCTAGGGATTGCATTGTTTCAGTGAAAACGTTATTAAAGGCGCTAGCTATGGTCTCTGGGGAACTATGGGTGTAGTTAGCCGGCGTTGGGGTGGTGGAGTGACCTGGACAAAGTAATTGATTTAAGCCTGCCCAGAACTTTTGAGGGTTGTTGTGGTGTTTTTGTAGGAGATTTTGGTAGAAGCTTTTTTTATCCTGTAAAATAGTTTTTTTGTATCATTCATGAGTTGACGATATTTTAGATGGTCAAGTGGGGCTTTGGTTGTTCTCCAGCTGGCCCAGGCTCTGTTTCTAGCTTTGATTTTAGCTTTTGTATCTTTTGTGAGCCATGGTGCTGTATTTGATCTAGTTTTTATTGTACGTGCTGGAGCATGGGAATCACTGATACTCAGTGGCGGCTGGTGACTTCAAATCAAAGGGGGGCTGCAGGAGATAGCCGAATGGGTGGGATCAATGGGAAGGGGGTGTGGACAACTAGAAAGGGGAGGAGCTATGCTCAAAACCACAAAAACTAAACTTTAATTAAATATGCTGCCCTGGGTGCCAACCCTCATTATGAGAGTCCAATTAAGACAAATTAAGTATAAAAGAATAAAAATATTTCAATGCATTGACAGCTTGACAGCTTACTTAATATCTAGATGGAAACAAAAAGGTTGAGAGGCATGAAAAAATAAATTACTTTTTAAATACATTACTGGAATGCCAGTCAAAATCAAGTATAAGAAAAACAAGCATCACTCAACTCAAACCGCTTCTCCTTGCACTGCAGTTCTAATTATAATTTATATTCAGCTTTATTAAATTACCAAGTAACATGCTGAAAATAGCAATCTCTGCGATGCCCCCACTTGTAAAAATGTTTCTTATCCAAAAAACACCTGCTGCCTGACAACTATCTACTTGTTTCATGGGAAAACATGATCAAGTAAAAAATGAAAAGCAAACAAGCTCAAGATACATTGCTTAAAGGATTACTGTACAGGTTATGGACCACACATGAATGGCATTCTGTTTAGTTTATGGGCAAAACCCTCAGAGATCACTGGAAGTCTCCATCAAGTGTAATGAGCTTCTTAAAATAATGTAATCCTGTCTTTTATTACAAATACTGTCATATGCATTTCAATACCCAACTCTTATACATTATCTAGTTAAGTATTCTCTGCATGGCAACAACAGAAAGGCTTCAATGTTGGCAGGCTTATTAAAGCTTACTTGCATGTTATGATCTCAGACAAGCTTACCTGATGGTCATTAAAGCATTGCTACTTAAAACACAGAGCAACATGCACTTTGAGTAATAAGCATAAATCAACAGTACAAAAATATGACAGAAACCAGACCATTCTGCAAAATCAAGAACAGATGAAAAGCCACTGTAGTACTTGTGTCTACCTTGGATGGGGGGATACCTTGCACATTTACACTGCATGGGGGGATACCTTGCACATTTACACTGCATAACTGCTCCTTGCCTTGCTTGGATACATCCAGAGTCACTACATAGTGTAGTGGGGTGCAACAAGTATGTCACAATTTGAAATGTCTCTGGCTGACTGTGATGGCCCTGACACATTTGTCATACCTCTCACCCTCAGAGCAAAGCCATATATAGAAGTGGGACAAAGGCCCAAAAATAAGGACAATTTTTAAATATTGCTCTTATAAACTTAGAAAGATAATAGAATAGTAGGTCTTGCATTAGTATGAATTTTCTGAACGGTATGAAATCTGAAACTCAAATGTCTGTCATTTTCTAACTTCAGTCTTTAATGATTTACCACTAATTTGCCAAAAAAAAACAATTTTATGAAAAATGGACCAAAAATGTGATGCAAAAATATAAAATAGCCACACAATACAGCTGGGAACCTGTCAAAGAAGGGACACTTTTTTTAATAATAGTACTGCTAACTTGAGCAGCTAACAAAATAAAAGAATATCCATGCATTTCTGAAATAAAAGTAATCTATAACTCTGATTATTAATTGTAAACCCTCCATGTTTTCTTCCAAAATTGCTGTTTTGCGGAGGGATTATTAGGGGAAGAGCAACATTTTGAGCCAAATTTGGGGACAGTTGAGAGGTTTGGCTATGCCTAATTCTATAAAGCAATTTATTTGCATGTACCTCTCAACCTGTTAATGCAATAAATCTGGACAAGGCCAAATATATTGGGGGAACATATAAACAGTACTTAAAATTGCTCTTGTATAAACTGAGACAGTTGATAGAACAGGTCTTACTTTAGCATGCATTTTTCTGAAGGTTATGAAGTCTGAAACTCAGTGTGTCATTATTTAGTGACTTAATTCCTAAATGAGAAAACCACAAATATTATGAGGAATAAACCAAAAATAAGAAGCAAAAATCTATTCATTCTGTGAAAATCTGAACAGTTGGGAGGTATAGTTCAGCTGGGGCTGTCTTTGAGTTTGCCGCCTTTCCTCCTCACAAAATCATGGTCGAATGGAGCCCTCCCCCCTGCAGCCATTCCAATGATCCATTACTTGGCTATTTCACTCCATTTACCATAAACACTAATGTGCATACTGCTTTACTTCTATGATGATTTGGATTTCATTTGAAAGTTTTATTTTGCATTTTACAGCACAAACACTAAGACATCTGCTAAATAAAGCAGCACAGTCTCACAATGAAAACAGGCTTAGCATTAAAAACTTCTCTGCCCTTGAAACTCACATTCAATGAAACAGCATTGAAACCCACATTCAAAGAAAATACATTTTGCCAGTGGCAGATAAAGATTAACTTTGGGCTGTTTTCAAATCATAGGCCCCTTGCACATGAAACATACATGTGCTCTTTGATACACCTTCCTGATTCTACTAAATTATATTCCTTGTACAATACAGTAGAGTTGTTAGACGGCATTTTAAATTTATTGTTTTGAACATTTTTCCAGTAAACAATGAAACAAAATGCATACACCAATGACAAAACTACCCAATTCAGAACATTTCCATCATAAAAGTCTACTCAACCTTCTACAGTCCACCAGTATCAGTAAATAAGCACAATCTCTAAAGTAGTAAAAGTCATCTAAATAATTCCACATTAAAGAAATCTGTATCAATGAAGAGGTTGCTGCTAGCAAACAACTTTATATGTCACTGTTTATTCATCTACAAATAAAGTGCCTGTTGCCCTTGAGGAATAAATTGCCTATGTTGCATGCATTAAAAAAATGATAAGCTAGTAATATAGCAATAGGGACTGTACAGCAAACTGATAACAGGTTCAGGTTCATAGTTACTACTCTAGGTATCTTTGCCAAGAAGGACTGCCGCATCCACCCACTTTACAAGACAGTACAGTATCAGCATTGCATCTATCGACTGTGGGAGTAGAACCCACAGCCTTCTGCATCAAAAGAAAGTACACTACCTGTTGTGCTATTAATGCAAGCATACTTAGAATAAACAGCACTAAAGTTTTGTTCCCCTGCAGCTCTCAGCTCCTTGTAAAATCTACTCGACACGCAGTTGTATCTCTGAACTTTGCAGCACAAGAAATCTGGAAAAAGCCAAAATTTATTGGGGGGGGGAACAAAAGCCCAAAAACCAGGGACACATTTTAAACATTGCTTGTATAATGTTGGAAAGTTGCTAGAATAAAATGCTGTGTTACCACCATACATTTCACTGCCACGTCTTCAACCCAGGGGACCCTGTGCAAAACAGTCAGAGAAACATACCACTATGCCAAATCAGCTGTTTTGTAAAAGAGAGGAAGACAAACTTAAATGGCTACCATTTAGTGAATTCAGTTCTCATCATAGCTGTCAACCTCTTGGCCCAAAAGACCTGAACAAAGCCAATAATGGGGGGGAATACAGCCCCCAAACATATTCATTGAATTCAGTTCTCACTATAGCTCTCAACCTCTTAGCAAAAAACATGTGGACAAAGCCAGTAATGGGAGGAGGAATACAGCCCCCAAACATTCAATGAATACAGTTCCCACCATAGATAACTCTCAACCTTAGCACAAAATACCTGGACAAAGCCAATAATGGGAGAATACAGTCCCAAAAATAGGGACACATTTCAAATATCCATGTTATAAACTTAGACAACTGCTAGAACAATTTTACACAGAAGGCACCCCAGCCCAGAATCAAACCAGAGAACGTGTAGCTGTTAGGCAGCAATGCTACTAGTGTACCACTACACTACAGACTTTGCAAGGAAAAATGTAGATACAGAAACCACAGATTTTATGAGGAAAAGAACAAATATGAGGCAAAAATCTGCAAATTTTTTTTTAGAAATGGTGGTGGAGAGGGAATTCAGGTCCTTGCCACCTGCATCCAAGGTACAGGGTTCAAGCCTGAGTATCTCTATCCACCACCATTTGCTCTCTCTAGCCACCAGTATATAGTAACTGGGGCATTACACACACACACACACACACACACACACACACACACACACACACACACACACACACACACACACACACACACTCCAGTGACCACCTACCTCCTGAATGTCTCAACGAACGAAGCAATCCAGCGACCACCTACCTCCTGAATGTCTCAACCAACGAAGCAATTCAGCAACCACCTACCTCCTGAATTAATCCAGCCAGTGACCAACCAAGCAATCCAGCGACCACCGACCTCCTGAATGTCTCAACGAACGAAGCAATCCAGCAACCACCTACCTCCTGAATGAATCCAGCCAGTGACCAAACCCGCCTGCAAAACGGAGCAATCCAGCGAACACTACCTCCTGAATGGTGCAATCCAACAACCAAACCTGCCCCTGAAACAGAGCAATCCAGCCCGCGCAATATGTCCTGCGAGAGCAGCTTACCTCTCTCAGTCCTCATTGGGTCTTCCAGCTCACCTCTCTCCTCATTGGGTCTGCCTGCAGCCGAAGCAGTCCGGACCTCCTCTTCTGTGCGGTCATCACTGCACTGATTCCTGGGTGCACTTGCAGCAATGATTGCTGGGTAGCTGTGTTTCTCTATCTGGACTGCTGATAAAGGCAGTCTGAAGTCTTCAAATGCCTCTGCGCATGCACAGAGGAGTCAGGACTCGTGCTTTTTTTTTTTCAGTTTTGTTTTTTAGTTTTAAAGATTTTTTTTGTGTTTTTGTAGGTGGGAGGGCTGTAGTCCGGCAGTCCGATAGCACGAGCCGCCCCTGCTGATACTTAGGAATTTAGTGTTAAAGTGATCTATGGCCTCCTCTAATGTTAGATTTTTTAGTTTTGACCAGTCAACTGCTTTTAATTCATTTTGGAATATAGCAGCATCAAAGTTTTTCCTGTTTCTAAATGTTTTATATTTTGGCTGGTGAGGGTTTCCTGCCTTATGTTTTATGATATAGGTTAGACAATGGTCACTGAGGTCATCAGGGAGAGTACCAGCTGTGTACAGTTGGGGTTGGTTATTAACTAGGATCCAGTCTAGGATACTTTCCTTGTTGGTTGGTTTGTTTAGCCTAGTGGGAGAAGTTATAGTCTGTTTAAACCCAGATAAGTTTATATGAGTGAGGGGGGGTCGGAGGAGCAGGGGTACCAGTCGGTGTTAAAATCACCAAGAACTATGGTTTCTTGGGGATAGGTAGTGGATAACCAGTAAAGGAGATCTTCTAAGGTATTTAGGTTGTTGCCTGGTGGAATGTATGCACAGACGATGTTCAAGTGTTTGTTTTAGTTAATCTGTAGCTTGGTTATGAGGAGTTCCGCATTATTGAATTGGGGAGGTTGAATGGTGTCTCTATTAATGGTTAGAGTATTTTTGTAAAGGACTGCTATCCCTCCTCCTTTCCTTGTAGCATGGTCTAACCGGTGAATATTGTATCCTGGAGGTAGTATCTCATTGTCAGTAGTACTGGGTTTTAGCCAGGTTTCTGTAAGATACATAATTATATAAACTGAAGACTGAAGACTGATTTCACTTGGAATATTATATACTAATGTCATGAAGGGCAAAATCAAATTCAGATTACTTAGTAAATATTAATGAACTACCCCTGCCTGGATTGAGACACACACACACACACACACACACACACACACACACACACACACACACACACACACACACACACACACACACACACACTCACAGACACACAGACACACATGCACACGCACACACGCACACTCACACACACACACACGCACACACGCACACACACACTCACACACATTAGTCCGTATCTTTGTCTGGGCTGTCTTTTCCACCATGTTTCTAAATAAGTTATCTGCAACATAAAACTAATTTACACAATTTTTGTTTGCTTTAAGCCATGGAAGAATTTACAAATGATACGGAGAAAACATTATGGCTTCTTACTGTTTTCATCTAGCTGTGCAGTATGAAGCCAATCTGTTGTTATCTGTGCGGTCATTGTGATCTGAAGAAGCAGTTAAAAAATAACCACAACTGTGAAAATGGTAATGTATGCATGCTATTTCCCCAAGACTTCCTGTATCCCATCCTTTTTTAAATACAAGAGACTTGCAGAGGATGATGGACTCAAGCATATGATGAAGTTATTACATGCCTGAATTTGTATTAAGCTTAGTTACATATACAGATGCTTTAAACATGGGTTATTAAGTCTGTCATTTTGACTGTAGATCTTCCTATCTATTGCTAAGCTGTTTTTGGATGTCCTGACAAGAGGAATTAAAATATCTACCACATCATCATATCGAGGAAAAGTGTGTGTGTGTGTGTGTGTGTGTGTGTGTGTGTGTGTGTGTGTGTGTGTGTGTGTGTGTGTGTGTGTGTGTGTATATACAGAGTGAGAGAGAAGGATAGAGAGAGCACACACACACACTTACACACACACATGTGCGTGTGTGTGTGTGTGTGTGTGTGTGTTTGTGTGTGTGTGTGTGTGTGTGTGTGTGCGTGTGTGTGTACATAAATCTGTATATGTGGCTTACGATTGTTTTAGCAATCACTACAATGTCAAATCATTAAATAATGTGACCAGAATGTTGCGAGACAAGAATACCGATGACTACTTGTTGGAGCAATGTCAAACATCGAATCTTCTGACCTGCATGGCCACAGGAACAAGTGATAACATGGGTCCAGAAAGGACGCAAGTCTGGGTGTTTGAACTAGTAGTCATTGGCATTCTCATTTTGCAACCTTCTGGTCACATTATTTACTGATTTGACATTGTAGTTATCACTAAAATGATAGTAAATCATATATATTTATACACAATAGAATCACAGGATCATAGGAGGTTACTAGGCTATCAACCTGGAGGTCATTTTAAGCCTAGCTGTTTCATCCCAATGTAATACCATAGATAAATAGCCAGAATTGTATTTAGTATTGACTGCCCATGTCCAGGAGGGTTGTAGCCACTATCCCTGGTATGAATTTACAGTGCCCCATCCACTCGCTCAGGCTCCTTTTCAACAGTGTCATAGAGGTGCTCTACTTCACATGAATTGGTAGCCTATTCCAAAGATGTGGCAGTCACTGGGAGACAAATCTGTCCCTCCAGCATGTCCTATTCAAGCTCCCGGCCATATTTAGGTTCCTGGAATGGGCAGTTCTAGTCCCATTTGATTTATGGAAGTGCAGCAAATTCATTAGGTTTGGGTTGGAAATTGCTCTGTAAACCAGGCATAAGTGTCCCCTAAGTAGTCTATATGATACAGAGTATAGTGACCGGGACTTCAGTCAGTCTGTGTGAGACACGTGTTGAACTTCATTGATTTTCTTTGTTAGACACCTCTGAGGTCTCTCCAATTGCTGCAGGTGCTTTGTATGGTACATGCCAAAAGGGGCATTATGCTCAATTAGGGGTCTGATTAGTGACGAGTATAGAGGGGTTATAACCTCCTTTGCTCTAGAGGCTATGCTTTTGCTAATCAAGTGTGCTACATCGAAAGCTTTCTTTACTACAGCAGACACATGGTGGTCAAAGATAGGGTCACAGTCTAGTTGTGCTCCGAAATTCCTTACCACTTCTTAGGTACATAGGGTATTGTTAATTTGATAGAGTGAAGGGACATCATTTTTACCAAAGGGAATGATGATGCATTTCTTTGCATTTAGTTTGTGACCGTGACTAAGACACCAGTTGTTGATCTGTGTAAGACCCTCCTGAAGTATACTGACATAATTTGGGAATTTGATAATTGTACCCATTTTGCAGTCGTCCGCAAAATTGGTCAGCCACAACCCCTTAGTTTTATTTTGAACTTCTGAGAAGTATATACCAAAAAGTAGGTGGACTAGCACTGACCCTTGTGGCACCCCACTGGTGACAGGCCTGCTGGATGTTGTGGAGTCACCCACTTTGATAGTATGTGACTGGTTTGTGATCCAGTTGGAAAACCATCTTACAACAAAGGGGTTTACATTCAGTTTTCTAATTTTATTGGTAATGCCTGAGTGTGGGATTGTGTTGAAGGCCTTGGCCAAGTAGAGGTATGCTGTGTGCACAGATTTGCCCTTGTCAATGACCCTGGTCACATTTTCAAAATAATCTACAAGATTTAACAGGCAGGATCTGCCCTTGATGAAGCTGAATTAGGACAGACCCAGGGTTTTGAGGTCATCTATGCCTTTATTTATGAGGTCGATGATGATACATTCCATGGCCTTACAGATGAGACTGGACAGACTTATGGGTCTATAATTCCCAGGGTCTGCTGCTAAGCTAGCTTTGTGGAGAGTAATAACTGTTGCTGTTCTCTCTTCCACAGGAACATAACCTGTGGTTAGGCTGTGATTGAATAGGGTACTTAATGGTGATGCTAGTTCATGTTTTAATTTGTTTAAAAGACAGACAGGGATGCTGTCTGGTCCCATAGAGGCTGTGTTTTTTGTCTTAGACAAGGCTTTAATGATCTGCTCTTCAGTTATGTACTGTGGAGGGAGAGGGTGCTGGCGGCAAGGTTTGTGATAAGTGTGGAGGGGATAAGGGAGTGAAAGTTTTGCCAAATATGTCTGCCAGCAGGTTTGCTATCTCTGCAGGATCAGTGTGTGTGATACCATTAGTCATTAGTTCGGCACATGCTTGGATCCTACATTTTAGGCTGCATATGTAGCTGTAAAAGGCCTTATGGTTATCCTTGGATGTGATTGCTAAGTTTTTCTCAAAGCTACCCTTAGAGGATTTGACATGCTGACTTATTTGCTTGCTCAGGCTGAGGATGGTGCTTTTACATTGTTATGGCTTCGCCTTAGTTTTCCTAGACAGCAACTTTTTGCTTTTGTTGTAAAGTTTGTGGATACTGGATATCCACCAGGGCAGCTTGTTTTTACTAGGATCTCTGGCTTTGATTCTTTTTGGAACAGCGAGTCAATGCACTTATAGAAGTTATTGTACAGGGCTTTAGTGTAAGCTTTGGTGTAGTCATCACTTTCAGCTGGGGGTGGGTCCTGGAACGCATTTATGCCTTCCCCTAGGAGGGTATAGTTGGCCTTGGTGAAGTTTTTTAGTCTGAATTCACCCTTTGTGAATTCTAGTGTTAGTGTTAGTTCAAAGGCACCTGAAATGTGGTCACATTTAACTACTGAGGGTCTGACAGTAGTGGTAGTGCATATGTTTGTCATGTTAGTGTGGACCAGATCTAGTATGTTTGCATTCTCTTGTTGTGGTTTGAACAATTTGTTTCACAGCATTTGAGTTAACTAAGTCAAGGAACTTTTGCACTTGTGTGTTAGAGTTAGAATAGGTTTCCCAGTTGATTGTGGGAAAATTGAAATCCCACATGACCAGAGTGTATGGCAATATTTGGATTGACTCCAGTTTGGTCAAGTAAGCCTAGTACACATCATGATCCACAGAGGGGGCTCCATAACTAGCTATGGCTCAAATGGGGGTCTTACCCCCAGTAATCTGAACTTGGACTAACTCTATGTTGTTGTCCTGTCTAACTAATTGGAAGGTGAATTTATTTCTAATATATATAGAAACACTACCTCCTTTTGTTCTCACATGTTCGTTTTGCATTATTAAAGTGTGGAAGGTATTGTAGCCTAGCAAAACCATGGTACGCTCTGAGGCCTTGAACCAGGTTTCTGTGACTGCACAGATATCTACATCCTCCAGTGATAGGAGTGCTTCCAGTGTGCAGTTTTTGGTTTAAGCTCCTAGTGCTTAGCAGCATAACCCTTATTTTGTATGACTGGCAAATTTCACGTCAGCAATTTTGTTTTTGAGACCTTGCTTACAAAAGTCACTATGGGGGAGGCAAGACTCTTTGCCAGCAGCTGAAAACCTAGTGGTGCCAGGTGAAAACCATCTCTGGCAAAACAGTGAGTTTGTCAAATATATAATCCCAGGCTGACAGAAACTGGATCCCCTTGGAATGACACAAAAAATTAAGCCAAATTATTGAAAATCATTAATTTTTTTGTTTATACTGTGGCATCATTCTAGGTAAGGGTAATATGCTGCTCAAACATACCTGCCTGAGACACATATTCAGAGAGCTCAGTCATGTCTCTCTTCATATAGTCCAGTGAGTTATGTCTCAGGTCGTTCACTCCAACATGATTCACTCCAACATGAACTATGACAGATTCATAATGGTAGTTGCTGCCGAGAGACTTTAGTGCATGTGTGATCTGACGAATCCTGTTACTGGACAGGCAGCTGACTGTGACTTAAATCTAGGAATGACATTTATTACACATATTCTGCAACTGGGTAATCATCCTTTTCTTCCCTTTCTAAACAAAATGATAGTGTTTCTAAGTCCACAGAATAAATGAAAAGCATAGCTAAATATTACTGCAGATGAAGTTTTATAGGAACATAAGAACATAGAGGCATGTGAGGCAAGAGATCATGGGGATCATTAGATGCATAGCCACATACACCTTAAAGCAGAGAAATATCCAAGAAATGTTTATTTCTTGATGTATCTACTTCCCTGTGTTCTTTGTAAATCATTATTTAAGCCTATAATCATGTTTCTTTGGATCAGAACTAGGGGTGTTGGTGCCTCTTTTGATTACATTTTATTTTACTTCAAATAACCCTTTTCTGTCCTTCCTGAAAAAGGAAAGCATACAGGACTGTATTATCTGCTATGCATTCTCACAGTAACTCTGGATGTATGTCTGAGACAGCTGGCGTTTCATCTGGTAACCACTGAAAGATTAATTGTGGTAGTGTCCAGCACTTTACTTCAATACCTGTGATCAGAACAATGGAAATATTAATACAGAGATTTCAGAGGTAATAATAGCAGATGATTATTGGTCAAAAGTATGAGATAATGGTCATTGATTTTATTTTATTGCAGTTTAGTTTATTTATCTTTTGTTGTCTGGGTTAGTGCCACTAGGGTAGTGACCTCTTTTCAAGGGAGACCTGAGGTGGTACTTACACTACTAAGGGACATTTGGGCAGTGCATTGGGGAACCTCCCAACTCCTTGTTGCAAGTGGGACCCATTTTGCACGAGCACTTCCAGTTTCTGTTCCAGGTATGGAGTCAGGTTGGAGAAACAGGATGGAAGATGGAGAGAGAAGGAGACAATGGATTGGTTAGAGAAATGGAGGAAAAGCTAATATCAAGACTGGAGAATTTATGCAAGATTCTGAGGAGATGTTTCAAAGAAATCTGACTGAGATGAGTTAGCAAATGTTGGATGTATGATAGCAACCCTACAGCTGGAGGGGTTGCAGGATGATTTACTTAGAGAAATGGTGAAGCAGAATGATCAGAAAATGAAGGAGATATTTCCCCTGGGGACATTTTGGACAAAATACAAAAGGAGGATGTAGAGAGAATTCTGAAGAATAGCAGTGAGATGGAAAAGAAAACATATCCAGAAAGAGTAAAAAAAGGCAAAAGGGGAGTAGCAGAAAAGAAAGAGGTAGAAGAAAATGAAAAACAGGAGTAAGTGGTAAGGATTGAAAGTAAAGAAGACAAGGAAATGGACAGGTATGATGTGTGGAGCAATTTAATTGCTCCTTTGGGTGTAAAAGCACATGCGGTAAGCGCATTTATTCTTATTAATAAAGAGACATTTTGTGACATTATATATATATTTTTAAACAAAAAAAGTCTTTATTAAAACATGACTTATGACAAAGCCAATAATTCATTTATATAAATGAAAACAAACCCCACCGTAGCTATGAACATCACACACCATATTGACACACTCCCAGTTGCAAACATTATACATCACTTATAATCTACCCAATCATTTTCAGTCATACATTACATAGCTCATTTAACTCCTGCCTTCTTTTAAACCTCATTCCTCACCTGTATGTATTGTTCCCACTATTCCCATTTTTTTCCAGTGTAGTTTGCTCCAACCCTTTCCTAAAGATCTCAGTTCCAATTGTTTTATTTATTTTACTATATTCACTACTTCTAGTATGGTTGGTTTAGATGTTGATTTCCATTTTCTAGTAATTGCTTTTTTGGCAGCACCATTTGAGACTCGTTTTTTTTCAATGGAAATTTTAATTGGACAATATGAAAAAAAGAAAGACTGGATGGAATGGAATGGGATCTTTATGTGATAAAAGCACTTAAAAGGGAAACAACAAAAAGAAAATTCATGTACAATTCCAAATACAGGTGGAAAGAGAGACTTTAAAAGGTCATTTAAAACTAAAGAAGTACTGGACATTGCAAAATTTTATGACAAAAGGAGTTTATGGACTGGTGAATGGGATTGCAATACTGTGTTAAAAACAGAAAGAAAAAATATACATATACTAAACATGATAACTAAGGAAGGGAATAGGGGTATTGTAAGATCTTGGGAACGACCCAAAAGATATTTTTTGTAGAAAAGAAGGACATTTGATAAGTAACTATGATAAAAAATGTTATACTTGTGGAGCAATGGGACATGATGTATAAAAATGTGAATTGAAATGTCATACATGTAAGAACATCGGACATTTATGGATGGATTGTAAAAATGAAAATAAGATTAAGGAAAAATGAAAAGAAAGAGAAGAAAATGAACAAAGAGAAACATTTAGAAGTTGTAGAAATAGCAGACAAATTAGATGAGGAAAACATAATAAAGAGGACATAGAAGAAGTAAATGAAATAAGTGATGAAGAAGACATACATTGGGAGAGAGTAAAACAAAAAAAGAATTCTATTGGTAAAATGGTAAAAGACAGAAAAATAAAATTTAAAGGGATTAGTACAAAAGAAAAAAAGAAAGGAAATAAATGAAAAAGGATATATACAGCTAATGTTTGGGGGTTAGTATAATGGTTAAGGTATTTGACTCACAGACATAAGGTACAGTGTTTGATTCTCACCTTTGGGAGGGGAATTGGCTAGGCTTCAAATTGCCCATTAAGGCAGCTAGCCTAGTAATTAGATATGAAACCATGATTTAAAGGGAAAATGGAACTTTTAGAGTGTTTTCTGTAAATGTGGATAGTATTAAGAATACAGTAAGAAGAATAGGGATTTTGGAATGGTGTAATACATGTGATGTACAGTGGCTATAAAAAGTTACACACCCCTGTTAAAATGCCAGGTTTTTGTTAAAAAAAAAAATGAGACCACAATAAATAATTTCAAACCATTTCCCACCTTTGATGTGACCTATAACCTGACGGGTCTGTATTAGATAAACAAAAGTTTATCTTACCGAATGCTGGCATGATCGAAAATCCCGGAACTTGAAACTGCAATTGTGGGGGGGCTGCACCCCCCAGTAAATATATATTCCAACTCCAAGATCACTCTACATTGAAGAAAGGGCAAATATTCCCATCTTCACTGTACCGCAATCTCACAATTGCTGTTTCGGGTTCCGGGATTTTCGCTCATGTCACTGTTCGGTAAGATAAACTTTCGTTTATCTAATATAGACCCACCTGTAAAATTCAATTGAAAAATAAACAAATCTGTCAAGAGAAAAATATAAAAAATAAAAAATGTACAATAAGCTGGTTGCATAAGTGTGCACATTCAAACTAATACTTTGTCGAAGCACCTTTTGATTTAATTACAGCATTCAGTCTTCTTGGGTACACACCTGCCATCAATTAAAGAGACTCTGATTAACCCCAAATAAAGTTCACCTGTCCTAGTAGGATTTTCCTGACATTTACTCAGTTGCCTGCTACAGCAAAAGCCATGGTTCACAGAGAGCTTACAAAGCATCAAAGGGATCTCATTGTTGAAAGGTATCAGTCAGGAGAAGGGTACAAACAAATTTCCACAGCAATGGATTTACCATGGAACACAGTGAAGACAGTCATCAAAAAGTGGAGAAAATATGGGACAACAGTGACGTTGCAAATAACTGGACATCCCTCCAAAATTGATAAAAAGACAAGACGAAAACTGGTCAGGGAGGCTGCCAAGAGACCTACAGCAACACTGAAGGAGCTGCAGGAATTTCTGGCAAGTACTGGGTGTGTACTACATGTGACAACAATCTCCCATATTCTCCATATGTCTGGGCTATGCAGTAGGTTGCAAGATAGAAGCCTTTTCTTACACAGAAAAACATTCAGACCTAGCTAAAATTTGCAAAACAATATATCAAGTCTCCTAAAAACATGTGGGAAATGTGTTATGGTCTGATGAAACCAAGGTTAAACTTTTTGGCCACAATTCCAAAAGGCATGTTTGGCGCATAAACAACACTTCGCATCACCAAAAGAACACCATCCCCATGGTGAAGCATGGTGATGGCAGTATCATGGTTTGGGGTTGCTTTTCTTCAGCTGAAACTGGGGCTTTAGTCAAGGTGGAGAGAATTATAAACAGTTCCAAACACCAGTCACTTTTGGCCCAGAACCTTCAGGCATCAGCTAGAAAGCTGAAGATGAAGAGAAATTTCACCTTTCAACATGACAATGACCCCAAGCATACATCCAAATCAACAAAAGAATGGCTTCACCAGAAGAAAATTAAAGTTTTGCAATGGTCCAGCCAGAGCTCAGACCTAAATCCAATAGAAAATCTGTGGGGTGACCTGAAGAGGGCTATGCATAAGAGATGCCCTCGCAATCCGACAGATTTGGAACACTTTTTCATGGAAGAGTGGGCAAATATTGCCAAGTCAAGATGTGCCATGCTGATAGACTCCTACCCAAGAAGACTGGATGTTGTAATTAAATCAAAAGATGCTTCAACAAAGTATTAGTTTAAGGGTGTCCACACTTATGCAATCAGCTTATTGTACGTTTTTTATTTTTTATATATTTTTTCCCCAACAGATTTATTTGTTTTTCAATTAAATTGCACAGGTTATAGGCCACATTAAAGGTGGGAAAAGTTTTGAAATGATTTATTGTGGTCTCATTTTTTTTATATCACAAAAACCTGGCATTTTAACAGGGGTGTGTAAACTTTTTATATCAACTGTAGATGTAATTACATTAGAAGATGCAAGACTTTTAGCAAATGCAGAAAGAGTATAAAAAAATATGGGGAGGAAGGGTAATCTGGAATTTGGGAAATGAAAGTTGTTTTAGACTAGCCCTATTCTGTAGAAATACAGTAAAGACATTAGATGTAACTTTAGTAAAAATGGAAACATTAACCATTGTAGATTTAAAATGGAAGGAACAAGTATATAGGATTATAACATTATATGCTTATGCTAATTGTAAAGAAAGAGAAAGCTTATTTTATCAGAATTTAGACTATGTAGTTATAAATATTAAAATTATAATAATGGGAGACTTTAATTGCAATTTAAGAGGCAAGCATAAAAATAAAGGAAATGATATAAGAAAAATGCTAGAAGTTATAAGCTGTGGTAAGTTAAAACCTTGGGACAAAATTCATGGACTTACTAAAGGGGTGTGTATAGAACTGAAATTGATTATTTGATAGTATCAGAAGGTTTAGTTATAGGAAAAGGGGTGGAAGTTGAATCAGGACTTTCTGATCATCTTGCAGTATGGCTAGATATAAAGGAAAACAAGGAATATATAAAAAAAGGCAAATGAATAAAAAGGGTAAATGAGAAAGTGTGGAATGAAGAAAGAAAGAAATTAGTAGTACAGGTATGGAAAGATCATATTACTAACATTTTATGAAAAATGGTTTGAATGATGGATAATATGTAAGGAAAATATAAAAATGTTTTTACAGTGGCAATGTGATGCGAGAAAAGTAGAGGAAGAAATATATAAAAGAACATATGGTAGCATTGTTGCCTCACAGCAAGAGGTTCTCCCATTTGATTCTCAGCTTGGGTTGGGAGTGCCTTCTGTGTGGAGTCTGCATGTCCTCCCCACGGTCGAGTGGGTGTTCGAAAGCCATGCGTTGAATGGGCATGCCTTCGTTGAAGGTTGGGCATCAGGCTGGCAACTCGACACCATAAAAACCAACTGCCAGTCATTAGTGGACCGGAGTTCCACTGTGGTGACCCCTAACCGGGAAAAGCCGAAAGACAAACAAACAAACTGTATAATTTATCAGAAGATTTATAACATAATGTTAGTACTTTGAGAAAGAAAAAGAATTATATTAAAGACATCAAGAAAAAATACAATAATTGTTAGATAAGCAAAGCTATTTTTACAAGAAAAAAGAGAAGTATATATTTACTTAAGCAGCTTAGTAAAGGAAGATACTAGTGTAATAAGAGAAATACAAATGTAAAAGGGACAGGAGAAAGAACTCAGAAAAAGTTAGATGACCTCGAATTGAAATTTTAAATAGTGTAGTACAGTATGTACAAGTAAAAAAAAAAAATAAAAAAGTAGTGAAAAAATGTGGAAAGTAAAAAAGTTAACAGAAAAAGAGAATAAGGAGCTGGAAAGGATATTTCTTTATGTGATCTAGATAAAGTATTAGGATAAGTAAATATAGATTTGGCTGTAGAAACAGATGGAATAGGGTATGAAATGTAAAAAAAAATAAGGGAATGGTAAAAAAATGTAAAGATTTTGTGTGAATGATTAAATGAAGATTTTATAAATAAAGACGTATGCAGTGGAATACTGAAATTCATATGATAGAAGACAAAGAACTGGAGACTAATAGTATTTAATAATGATTATAAGATCTATATGAAAATAATACAAAAGAGATTTGAAACTAAAATGGAAAATATTATGAAAGATAGTGTATGTAGTGCAAAGTAGAAGGGTCATCAAGAATTATTAATAATAGACAAATTGTGGATGATATTATGAATAGAAAAGAAGAAACAAAAATCAGGATATGAGATGTTAATAAAGCATTTGATAAAATTATATATGAAATCTTACAGGGAATAATGAAAGAATTTTATATGTGAGAATGTTAGGCAATTATGTATGTCAGCGTGTATTAATAATAAAGTAAAAATACTTGTAAATGTCTCATTAAGCCAAGAGGCGCATATGAGGAGTAGTGTAAGACTAGGATGCCAAATGAGTATTTTTACTGTTTGTATTAGCTAATAATGTGATAGCATGTGAAATAAATTAAAAAATGAAGGAGGTTAGGTATATAACACATGAAGGGTTAAGAATTCCAGTTCCATTAAGAGATGCAGATTACATCATAATAACTGCAAAAACAAAATTTGGATAAAATAAATATTAATTTGGACAAATGAATATCTAGATGTGATAAGAATGGCTTTAAATAAATTGAAAAGTAAAGGTTTATGTGATATAGTAAAGATAGAGACAGTACACTTTATAGTGAATGAAATTTCCGTGTTAAATATACAATTCGGGAATAAAGATGTAAGTAGAATTCAATGAGAAAAAAAAATAATAGAAGAAATAAAACAATTCTGTCTTCTCTGGAGAACATAAATATTATCATTCAGAAAAAAAGCTCTTTTGATAAATTCAGTATTGATGGGAAAAATAGTATAATTAGCAAGTGTATTTGTACTGCCAACAGTAGTTGAAAAGGAATTATTGCAGATATTTTTTCATTTATATTGGGTTCCAGATTAAAACCAGTAAAGAGAGAAGTTTTGTATGTAAATAAAGAGGAAGGATATTTAGGGTTAATTGACCCATTGGTATATGGTGATTCTTTAAATTTGTACAAAGTGTTAAATACATACATACATACAAATGTTTCAAGCATGGGCATTAATGGCCTTCTAACTTGCCAGTATACAAAAATACTTCCTGTATAAATACAAGTATGATAAATTTGGGTGTATGGTAAAAAAAAAATAAAAACAGAAAAAGAATGTATAATTGAAGAAATAAAATGTAATCAAGAAAAAAATAATTCTTGTAGAAATAATAGATAGTATAAAAAAGAAAGAAAAGTATGGTATAAGAATGTAATGATAAAACATTACTATGTAAAACCATGGAAAATCTAACAGATGGAAAAAAATTAAAGCTATAAAAATAAGGAACAAATGGTGTAATCAGAAAGTAGAAGGTCAAGATTTTTTGTGATGACTGGTAATAATTAAATTGCGAGTAAAAGAACTTATGCCATATAAAAAGCAAAGTGGTAAAATATGTCTACATTGTTAGGAAAAAGAAACTTCTGAACATGTATTTTTAAATGTAAAAGGTAAAAAGTTATGGGAAAAACTATGAAAAGAAGATTTATTTTAAGATATAAAAGAAGTGGATGAAATAAATATGGATATGATTAAATATGGGTATTATAAGAATAGAAGTAAAGAATATGTTAAAGAATAGAATGTTATTTTATGCTATATGGAATGAAAGAATAAATGAAATTATGTTTAATGGTAAATGGATTTTTGCTACAATATTAAGTATAATCAGATGATGGTGATGGAATAAGGAGTGGGATTCTAAAACTCATGAAAATTTAGTATGATTGTAAGGAAAATTATCAATATGTATAAATATATCTGTGTATATATGTATTTGTACATTTGTAAATATGTAAATATATTGTAAATAAGAGTTTTTGTATATAAATAAAGGACAACTAGACATCTAGACCCCAACTTTTTTTGAAAGGTGCTGTGACATCTTTCACATCCACCTGAGCTACCACAAACTCAAGCAGATGGGTTCTTGGGTTAACATCTCATACCTTTATTTGAATTCTGCTGGAAAGATCATTTAATATATGACCATATGTTACATTGTATGTGCTGATACATGCATTTCTTGGCTGTAAATCCAGTTACTGTGCTCTGTATTTCCTTCTATAAACCTAAGAGTGAGAGATATCTTGAAATTACAATGCTGGATTTATTACAGATTTAAGAGGTGACCAAGATCAACATGATCAGTGATCTGCACTAAAATATGCAAAAGTGAGGATCTGAGTAAGGGCATGGGGCATTTTAAGGAAATCAAAAACACAAGTGATAACTAGCCAGTAAGACAGGATGCACATTATTTAGGGGCTGGTTGTTGGCTCCTCAAGTATGAGCAATGTAGAACACTCATTATTTTGTAGCACATTTCCCGCCATTGACCACACTAAGATAAGTAATCCAGTAAAAGCCATTTATGAAGAAGGTGCAGTTTATGATGAATGTTTTTCTTCAGAGCATAGCTTTCTGATGTACTCCTTTATGCTACAATGACCCTTTCCCTATAATGATTTTTTTTATTTCTAGTGAGACACATTGAGATGTCACACACTTCAGTGATCCAGCTGTTACAGTTGCGGGTCTCCCAACTGTGACATGCAAGGCCCATATGATGTATATACAAGAATAGGAGTACTGCGGTGTACAACTCAGTGACCAAAGGCAACTCTTTCAACTTTTGTGGTAGAGATGAGGTATTTCCACAGGATGTTTACCATCTGCAGAGGCCATATACTAGTTCCAAGACATAACTTGGGTGGGGCAAGGGAAAAATTTGACAGTTTTTTTTCAGTATATTAATTCTACCACACCATTTCTAAAGTTTGTACATGACTATAGTGAGTTAAGCATTTCCTATTTGGATTTTAGGATTACCAAAGTTGTTAACAAGAACTATTCTGTATCTAATATCTTTCGGAAAAGTACTTTTTCCAACAGTTACTTACATTTTGATAGCCACCCCTATTGTCAGAAGATATCAGTGGTGAGAGGCCATTTTGTCAGACTGGCAAGAATGATTTCTGATGAGGTGACTTTTATTGATGAATGTCAAATATTACTGAACTTGTTCACGAAGTGGGGGGTACCCCAAATAATTCTTACAACCTATTTTTGAAGAGGTAACCCACAAGAGGAGAAGTAGATTATATTTACCGCTGTTATGTTATAACAATGGGGTTGTACTGAACAGTAGGAGCAGTGGTTGTGTTCCTGAGGGCAATTTTGGTGAAATACAAGGGCACAAAAGTAACAATTTTAATAGGGCTTTTATAAGTAACCTTTCTTTAGATAGCCATGCATTGGCTTCCATTTTGAGATACAGGTGGTTGTTGATATCCACCAACTCCCATTTGAGTAAAATATTGGGGAATATACCAACAGTGATTTATAGGAAAGATCTTTGTTTTAAACAGCTGTTGGAGAATAAACAGGAAAATAGTAGTGGTGGTGGGGCTTTGGATAGAATACATAAGTGTGGCTGTTGTAAAATGTGTTCCTGTATTTTAGTGTGGGACCAGTTCATTCTTAATGGTTATAAGGTTATTATAAAAGGAAAATATACTTGTAATACTAAGTGGGCCATACATGCCACCAGCTGCCTTGACTGTTCTGCATATTATGTTGGTAAAACCATTAGAAGCATAAAAGAAAGGGTGTACGAACATGAGAGGGACATTAAAAATAGAAAAGATACTAATGCACTTTATAGACGTGGAAAAAAATCCTGGACATAGATTTGGATATTTTGTGATTGACCAACTTAAAAAGGACGACAGGGGTTTAATCAGTGAGGAACATTTACTAGTTAAAGAATTGAAATGGCAGTTCAGGCTCAATGCTTTAAATGAACCTGGGCTAAATGATATGTGTTCCATTTCATCTGTTCTATTTTTAAAGACTTGAGAATGTTAATGTGTCTTGCAACAAAGGGAATTTTTAAAGTTTTAAGTTAATATTTATTAGTATTAAATTAATTGTATAATTGTCATGTGACTTTTTAATTGAATTTTAATTGGTATTTAACTGTTCTGATTGGGCACTTACTTAGTTCTGATGATGTCCTGATGGATGAAAGTGCTAAACTTTTTTCAGTGTGTTGTTTTACAGTGTAGCTGCTGTTTGTGGTTATTAAAGCTTTTTTACCGGCTTTTGACTCTGTTTCCCAGACATTACAAAATATAATAGAACACATTAGCTGTTTATAATGCTCTGTCATCCAAAAAAAAAAAAAAAAACTTCAAAAAGTAAACGCCTCTTTTTATGCAGCTGACAAATTAGTGGGTGAGCCCAAGTCACACCTTCAATACGTGCTGCTTATGTTATAGGAATATTGCAGTCCATTGTGAGAAGAATTAATGAATGCACTTTCACAAAGTTAGCTTTGCCAAAGAATTGCTCTCATAGAATAATCAGTGACTAATAGAATAAATACCAGAACTTGGCTAAAGAAGCCTTTTGGATGTAGTAAATGCAAAGAACTCACCCATTCTCAGTGTCGTGTTACTCCAAGGACAGACCTACCTCAGTCTGAGAAAATCAGTTTTAGGGATATCCAGTTTAGCACAGTTGTTAATATAGGTTTGAGGGGAGATGTCTTCTCTACAGTGATTTAGTATTTCTTGAAGTTATTTCATTTACTTTTTTATTTTTCTGTTGTACCATGGTATATTGCTGTTTTGTAGCTTGTTAGTTTTTGCACTTTGCTTTTCTACACAAAGCATGTCAGTGACCTCAATTTTTGTTTAGTAAAGTGAGTTGTACCAGATCCTGTCCTATCAGTCTGTATTAAGCTACAGCTTGAAGGTTACCTGACCAGTCAAATAATAGGGCACTCATAAACAACAGCAGGATGCTGTCAAAAATGATTCTTCTAGTTTTGGATTATACTGATATTATTAACACGCCAAAATAATTATATTGCATAGCAGAGTCTTTTGTGCTTTTGTTTTAAAGGGCCTTCTCTCTTTCTTTCTCTTTTCTCTCTCTTACACACACACACACACACACACACACACACACACACACACACACACACACACACACACACACACACACGAAGCCCTAGTGACCAGTAAGTAATTGATCATTACTTTGGTCATGAGAACCTAGACCGTTTTCTCACCATTATCCTTATTGTTTTATTCCGCACTGCCCTCGTTATAGCTATACATAGTTCTGTAACCCTATTTCTTTGAGTCTAATTATTATTGCCTGGTGGCCAGCTTGCCTCCCTTCTTCGTATAAAACGATGGCGCACTCACTCATTTTTGCCATTTTCGTTTGCTCTTTCCACAAAGACAATGCTTACAGATGTAACTGTCTGTAACTTTGTCTCATGTTTTGCCTTTCCTGCACTCCTCAATTTCACTGTTTCTGGGAGCATGTCATTTCTGATGCCTCTGTGCTCTTCCCTACCCGTTGTTGAGCAGTTAAAAACAGTGCATCTTTAGCTCTTGGATGCATTCATTGCCTGAGTCATAAGATGTAATCCGTTATCTCTTTAGATGCATCACAAAGTTCATCTTACTCACTCATGTACGACTGACTGTCTAGTTTACATTTCAAGGGTCAGTCATAAAACAACTGTGTACTGAACATCAGTTTTATTCTTTTCAGAACAAAAAAGGTCAGTAATTTTCTCTTTCTGCCTCTCTAGTGAATTTCTCTTCGACAAATTAGACTTATATAGATATAACCTGTCACCGTGGCAGGCAGTCTGAGGATATACACATTCCATTTACATGTTATGTGGCATAGTTGTTGCTGTTTAAACTCTTAAAGTCCAGCTGTTCTTGACTTCAAAGACCTGAGCACACCAAGGCTGTTTGTTAACAACTGCTTCTTTAAGTTCTTGCAAATACAAATTCATTCAGTAATACCGTCCATCGACCTTAGTCTCTGTCATCTCCTTCTTCGTTAGCCTTTAATCTTTCTTTGAATTGATGCCTTATAAATGAATGCTGTCCTTGTAATTGTGTCCAAAGGATGTGAGTTTTGGTTTTACTATCAGACCCTCCACTGAACATTCTGAGTTTATTTTCTTAATTATTGCCTGATTTGATATTTTTGCAGTCTGTGAAATTTTCAAAAGCTTTTTTCCTCAACCCCAAAGTTCAAAAGTTATAATTTTCAGTAGTGCAAGCCTTACTTATAATTCAACTATTCTAACAATATGTTGTAATTGGGAAAATAAAACATAACTATATGGACCTTAAATGGATGCAGAATTAACTGCATTTAAGTATTTATTTATTTAGTCTTTCTCATTAGTTTCATTTTTTAATGTATTTATTGATTAACTGGATAAATGAATTAGTCCTTTTCAGACCCAAGCATCATCTTCCCCTCTCTATGTCTGTGTGTGTTTGTGTGCATATGTGTGTGTGTGTGTGTGTGTGTGTGTGTGTGTGTGTATTTACCCACAAACACAGATATATATATATATATATATATATATATCTCTATATATATATATATATATATGTGTGTGTGTGTGTGTGTGTGTGTGTGTGTGTGTGTGTGTGTGTGTGTGTGTGTGTGTGTATTTTTAGATATGCAGTTCTCTCTCTCACTAGATATATATATATATATATATATATATATATATATATATATATATATATATATATACACGTATAGATAACAATATAGATACACAGTTGACCAACATGCTTTTGTGAAGAAATCAGAATATCTGGAAAAAATCAATTTAAACACCACACAGATAGTGATAAGTAAGCAGGAACTGAGCCCCAAACCCTTGAGTTGTAAGGTGAATAATTACATTATTTAAAAAAAATTATCACTGGGTTACCATTTCTTCACAGCAAATGTGGTGTTATATAAACAGAGCTGAACATGAATTTTACACAGTCAAGGTATTCATGAAAGACAAGTTAAATTACTTTTATTTTTTCACTCAGAGGATGTCTAGGATGTGCTGTGGCATTTGAAAAGAAATTAATGAGAATCATCCTGATTCCTCCATAGCCATCCACTTCTGTGCACTGGTGTTACTTCACAGGCTAGTCTGCTTTATTAATAGTTTGCAGTAGTTTGTAGGGTGAATGTGTAAGTGACAGTGACACAGGCAAACATGATGCATTACAGTAATCTCATGGAGCAAATGGGCAAACTTGGAAGGTTTGCAGAAGTCATAGAAATGAAGTTGACCACTGTGCAAGGACTCATAAAATAAAAATAAAACCTGCAAGGAAGTCAGTGAGTTTTCATTGTGATTTGTAAGTTATATTAGAAGACTGGTGACTGGAGAAAGGATGTGAGTCAGTGTAAGAAATAGCAAAGGATAGTTGCAATGAGCTAATCTACTTTAAGCCTAAAAAAAAAAACAACGTGGAGTGGCGATTCAAATGCAATTATTTTTTTATTACTAATTATAGTGAATGAGATTGCCATGAATGTGTAACAAGACTAATTTACTAATTTTTCTGACACAGCATTTAAAAACCACATCTCTTGGTTGATTTCAGATTTAAATGTCACTGGAATATTTTTGTCTTACTAATCTGCAAGTAGTTGGAACTTTTTAATTGTCCATAGAGCTTTTAAAAGTGAATGCATTCTAAACATAAGCAAGGATAATCATTTAGTCTGACATTTGCAAATACAATGATTAGCTTTGTTCCCTACTCTTTGTTGTATTCTTTATAATCATAGAGCAAAGAATCATAGCCAGAAAGTCAGAATTCACAGCTGCTGGTCTTTGGATTTTAGTTGTGAAATATAAAGGAAAGGGAAAAGGTGAGGTTTGTTTTTGTTTTACACCATTTTATTTACTCTGTGTTGGGAAAGCTCAGATTTAGTACAAACAGAGATTGTGTGTGTGTGTGTGTGTGTGTGTGTGTGTGTGTGTGTGTGTGTGTGTGTGTGTGTGTGTAGTGGGTACTTGTGATTTTGTGTTTCAGACAGCTCACTTGGGCTGCCACTCAAGGAGATAGTTGACTTTGAGTAAGGTAAGTACAGACACTATAAGGTAGTAGTGGGAGTTTATCTGATAAATTTAGGGCTGACTGGGAAATTTATGGTTGGGGTTAGGGAGTGAGGTTTGGGATTAGAGTAAGGGGGTGACTGGAAGTTTTATGGATAGAGAACAACTTGAAGGTTTAGGTGTAGGGATCAGCTGAAACTGGTTAGATTTAAGGAAGAGGGTTTTGGATTAGAGAGTTACTGGAACATTTTTGGGTTAAGGTTAGAGAGTGAAGCTGAGAGATAGGTTTAAACACCAGATGGGACTTTTAGAATTAGAGTTAGGATTCTGGGTGGGTCATCTATATATGTAGTTGGATCAAACTGGTGTGAGGTGAGACATTTGCCATTTCAAGCTAGTGACAACCAGCAAGTTAACCAGGAACTAATGGCACATCAGCACCTGTAGAATATCTGAATGGGGCTTGTCTGTCTCCAACAAAAGACTGCTTTGTAAACTATGGCAATGTTTTTTATGTCAACTCCTTTGGTTTGTGATCCAGTCTAGCTGTGTGATGCTTTGACAGAAACTACTTGCATCTGGAATGAGACGGTATTAATGTTATCAAATCACTAAATATTCATTCATAGTTATAGTTATAGTTAAAAAGTTAGTCTGGGATTCAGAAAGGCTTACCACTAGCAGTAAGCCTAATGTGAGCAGCTATCAACTGGTTGATACCCTTTCTGATGCGAGGCAGGCTTATTGCAATAATTCTACACAGTCAGTAGGACTAGATAACATTAGTGGGCCATCTTCATGGCCATGGTACATGCTAGTGAGACATTTTGGGAAAGTGGCTTATGTTAATGAGCTATGTGATCTCATTATTAAAATGTTGATACAAGTAACACCAAGTGCTGACATGCCAACCATCCCACCCCCACCCCCACCCACGGAAACTGCAGGAAAAGCTCAAATATCAAACAGCAGTCTTCTCCTTTAAACTTCTTTTTTGCGGGGGGGGGGGCACACACCATAAACTTTAATGTACTAACTACGAGGTTACTCTTTCTTGGAGGAAATGGTAGCATACTTAAAATGACCATCTAGGACTCGGTGTATGTAAGTCCATTTTTTCAGCCATTCAGTCTCAGCATTACAGCACTTGCTCATTTTGGTCCCAATATTTCAAATGGTTACTATGGAATTGGTGAGCTGTTCCATGTTGAAGCCAAAATGAAGCATGAAGCACAGGTAAGACTGAAAGTAGCAAAAATATATTGTTTTCCATCAAAGAAACTTACCCCAGCCCCTAAAAGTAATTTAATAAAAAATTTTAATGGAAAAATAAAGGTAAACTAAAGTTCAAACAACTTTTTTATTTAAAACTAAAAAGTTACACTTCACTATAAAAAGTGACTAAAAGTCAAGTGACAGTCATATAAAACCTTTTTCTGAGTTTAAAATAAATACTTTTATAGAAGACATTAAATTTCTGTAAGCAATTTAAAATGTGGAAGGGTTTTTTTCCCTGAAAGGAGCTTACCTGCCCAACAATGGAGAACCTCTAGCCGACTGTCAATTCATGAAAGTCCAGAAGAGAAGCACTCTTTGGTGACAAGAAAGCACTGAAGACTTGGTGTCCAAGCCATTGTTTTTTTTTCAGCTTTGCTTGAACTGTCAGTTATTTAGGGACATGGACTGCATCCTTAAGCTCTGGAAGCTAGTACATTTTTTCAAATATTCAAAGAAATTAAGAGAATGTCAGTGCTTGTGGGCAGTACTGTGAGCCATTCATAAATCCTTTTACCTATTTCTGCACATGAGGTTGAAATGTTCCATCAACAGTCACCATCATCTAGAACCAGTGGTCACACCACCAGATGTCTAGCCCTGCAGTAGTTGTTCATCAATACCTCACACACATGCACACACATTAAAAAAATCAGCTCTTTACTCTTTTTTGCTTTTCACCATAATGGCTCTGTGTGCAAGTGACATCATCTCCAGTACTCCAGACTCTTCTTTATTGGCTCAAAGTGTGAGCCAATGAGAAACACTTCCTAGCATTCAAATAAGAAGAGGTCTTTTTGCTGCTTGTTTACAACGATAGTGGAACAGATGCATGCGGCAGTAGGTAGTATAATTTTTTTGAATTTCTTTTCTGCCTGCTTTTTCTTTTCTGCCTGCTCTTTTATAGAAAGAGATCTGGAGAGAACAATGGGTAGTTGGGACATTTCTGTCAAAGTGCGCTTGTGAAGACGTGCAGCCTTTTTGCTTATTTACAATACAAATGGAATGGATGCAGAAAAGGTAGTCTTTGGATTTCTATGAGAATGCAGCAGCAATTGGGGTGTGTGTGCGTGCGTGCGTGCGTGTGTGCGTGTGTGTGTGTGTGTGTGTGTGTGTGTGTGTGTGTGTGTGTGTGTGTGTGTGTGTGTGTAATGCCCCTGTTTTGATAAGTGACTGGACAAAGTCAAACCCTGTAATGTAACTACAGAGAGCAGTAGACTTATTCCTCAACAGCTGCTCATCTACTTAATGTCTCTGTTTTTTCTAGATATTTATGCTGTATCCTTGTGCAAGTCACTTAACAATACAGTGCTTGTGCTTTGGGGTAACTGGAAATTTGGGTTAGGCTCCTTGGTGGTCCCTCTGGACTGCAAGCCAGTTATGGTGTAAAGGAAGGAAACTGATTGCAGTAAATCGGAGTGTCATCATATCAGCATTATTCTTTGGATATGATCCTTAGTTTCCTTGTTCTATATAATGTTGACAGTGTGTTTATTATTTAGTTGTGAATAAATTGGACAGCATGAGGTACTGTTAACTATAAATACATTAAATACAGTTTTAATTTCGCTTGTTTTTTTTTTTTTTTTTTTTTTTTTTTTTTTTGCAGGCGTGATATGAAATGCTCTATGTTTGGGCCACAACAGTTTGTCTCTCACTTAGTGCAGATGAATGAGGCTATGATCTGTTAAAGACCTACTTCCTGTAGTACATGGTTTGATTCACTCAGCTTTTATTTGTCTTCTGTGTGACTCTGATCAAGTTATTTCATCAGATAGTACTCCTGGGCTTCTTTTAGAAAAAAAAAAACACTTGGGGCCCAGTGGGCTGTCCCAGGCTGTTAGCAAATGCATTATACATTTGCCTTTTGAATTCCTGGACCCTTAGCATTGCCACTTATTAATACTTCCCTATATGTTTTTTGAGTATGAATCCTAGCACGTCTCTTTTAGTTTAATGGAATGCCAAATACATTTTTACTAAATGAGTAAGACTAGGACCTGTCGGTGAGCTGCTTCTCTAGTGCAGGGTTTGATTCTTCCAGCCTTTGTTTGTCTACTCTGTGACTCTGACCAAGTCAGTTCACCAGATAGTGCTCCTAGACTGCCCCGGAAAAGGGGCACTTGTATCTAGTGGGCTGCCCCAAGTAAAAAATGCATTACACATTTATCTTTTGAATTTCTGTACCCTTCACATATCCACTAATTAGTGCTTCACTATATGCTGTTTGACTACAAATCCAAGCATGTCTCTTGTAATCTAATGGGTTGCCAAATGCATTTTCAATAAATGTGAGTTTTGGGGAAGACTTTACTGTTACAAATGTTATGTCTGTTTTCAGTCTGAGACTGCTTTTGTTTAGCAAATGTCTGTCATTGTTTTGCTATAAAATATGAAAAAAAGTTTTAAATACAAATGTATGATTATTTCTAAAGTGAAAAAGAAAATGGTATGCACACTGACAGGCTTAAACAGTTTTTCTTGTACCTGGAAAAAAAATAACCAGTTAATGGGATATTAGCACATCTGCAAGGGGTGGGGGTATTCATTATCCTACCTAGAGCCCCAATTGAGCATGATCTAGCTCTACCACCAAGAATAAGTAAGATTACATCACTCTTGTATATTAATCATTGCACTTTTTAGATTAGATTAGAACTAGGCTAATTGCTCTTTTGAGCCATTTGAAGCCTAGCCATTTACCCCATGTGAGAATCAAACCCTGCACCTTGTGTCTTTAAGGTATGCACCTTAACCATTATGTCATCCCCCCACCCTTATTTTATGCAAGGGTGAGATTGTTGTTAAAATCATTACTGATATCTAATTAATATTGCTCAGCTCACAAGAAATGCAAGAAATACACAGTTTACATTAATACAACTTAATGGCCTGTCAGTACCATTTGTATCATATTGCAACAGTTTTTTTATTATATGGTATTTTTGAAATACGTCAGGGGCTATGCATTTTGAATTCAAACCTAATAAATGTTGTGGATGTTTATATCACAATTAACAAGTTCATTAAAAGAGCTAAATATGCACAGCTTGCAATTATTATTCTGAGTTGAGAGCTAGTTTATCCAGGTCCCATCTGCTGTGCTGGCAACTCTGGATCAATTATCTGGCCATGTGTCAAAAGGCGGGTATGGAGAGGGGGAACTGAACAGTGCTACTCGCTCTTCTTCATTTGAGGGAGCACATGCATTTTCTGCTGGGTTGTGAACCCCTCCATAGAGACCAGGGTTTTCCTCCAGGTAAAACAACAATTCAGCAGTACAGGGTGATTGCTGGCAGCAGATGTGTGAGTATAGGTGCTCACCTACACAGTATGAATTAATGTTATTGCACATCCTGACTGGTGCATATGGAAAGTGGGTCAGACATTAAGAAAAAAGACATCTCACTACTATTCTGTATGGCATTGCATCAAGATGACCTGATATCTTCTCTGCCCAATCCCTGGGCAGGTGGAAGTCCACAAATTTCTTTATGCTCTGTGACAACCTGTTCTGGGGAACCTAGTTGCTCATTAAAAGGAGGAGGTCTTGGCTACAGGCATGGAGCAGGAACTCTGGGACATGGCAGATGAGAGAGAGCAAGATGGGCACCTACAGAGACGGAATGAATAAATGAATGAATGAATGAATTAATACATCTATACATACACGCACAAATAAATAATAAATAAATAAATAAATAAAATAAAAAGTGAGGCAGTTTGGTAAATTATAACTTTCTGCAGATGGTATCTTTTTCTAAATTTCACATCTTAAAGAAATGGATTTATAATTATTACGCTCACTAATTATGAATTTGGCAGGCACAGATATGTTTGAAATATGTGTTTTTGGCTTCTTTGTGTGCTGAGCAGTATATTCAGAAACCAGCATTTCTAAGTATTATATCCCAGAAATCTAAACAAAGATGGGACATTAATACATTCTAGACTCCTCAGTCATTGCAGTCATATATGTTTATTTGAAAAATGAACCTCATTACAGAGGTATTCTGAAAATAATAACAAATAAAATAACATTGCATTTGCACTGAAAGGAAGTATTCATACAATGCAAATGAGACAGAGGTTGTCAGTAATTAAAGCATGACTTTCAGATTTTAAATGCAAATAACATTTGTAGACAAAGTACCAAACTGTAATAGCCTAATCTAATTGCATTTCCCTCCTGTATAGCTTTTTGGCACTCATCTAACCTTCTGTTTTCCAAGCTGAGCACATTTTAATGAGACATACAAGAGTCATGCTGCTTCATAATTCTGCTGGTGTGAACTCCTTGGCAGAAGCAGCGTCGATACCGTGCCTCCACCATGCCTCTTTATTCGATTTCATCAATCTCCTACTGGTATTACTAGTTAGCTAGGCCAAAAGAAACTGCTCATATCACTACAGGATGCTGCAAATTCCACTTTTTCAGGCACAAGTCCAACAAACAACATAATCATGAATGAAATGACTGAATCTGCTTCCTTAATACGGAATCTGTATTTTGAAGACTTCATATTTGCAACTGCATTCTTCATCTTAAGAACCACACTGTTTTTTTTTTTTAGTTTTCAATTTTACATGAACAATGAAGTACTACCTCTAGTCAAAAAAGATTTAGATAATGCCCAAAGAAATCAGCCTGTGATGAATACATTATATCTTGCACACATGCTTTTCAAATCTGTTTCAAAGAAATATTCCATTCAGTAGTCGCAAGCTGTTATGTAGGTAAATATCTTCAATGTTCTAGCTAATATTCCCTGGCCACTGCTTATTATTGACTCAGCACAGCTCATAACGTGAGCTCAGGTGATCCAGGTGAGTGGCTGCAGGACAGCATTCCAAGCCAAGGGCTTTCTACTGCTCACAGACTCGAGTTCTAGATCAATGCCATTCTGTAGCAAAATAGAAATATGTTAAATACCAGTCTTCATGTTATCACTTAATTTTGCTTGGTAGCTGTGTAGTGAACAGACTTCTTGCAAAGTATGGGTCTTTAGCAGATGTTGGTGTCTTCAAAGAGCATACAACTAAATTATACTTTGCCAGTTCTATGCGAGATAGCAATTGGGACAGATGACTGTCATCAGAAAATTTTATCTGTAAGTTATTAAAGGAGAGGTTATAGAAAATGTGGCTTGTACAATGTCTTTAAAATGTTACAAATGGCATAAAATAAACTGAAAGAACAACACATAAATAAAATGCACAGCGAAATACAAATTGTGTTTTGTGATATTGCATATCACTAGTCATTGACAGGAAGAATATAAAAAAGAAAGACATGCAATGCTAATCAAAATCTTAAAATAGTTATAGCTATAATCATATCAGAGCAATTTTATTGATCTGAATGGTTGTGAAAATAATAAAAATATAAGAACTTATTCAGAAATGTATAGCAATAATCTATTAACTATTCATTATATATATTTAAAGAGTATCACATGGGATGCCCACTGAAGCTAGGCTGGCATATTTTCTTATTTATACTCACTGAAATATATCATAACAAGCTTTTGATTGGAAAAAAACCCTCCAAAAAAAAAAAAAAAAAAACAGTGCGTTAGAATTGAATCCCATAAAGCAGTGTAATAGAATGGATTTGAGGTAGTCATGGTCAGGCCGTAAAAGAAATTACCTGTGAGAACATTGGCAAGCAAGATTTGTGGGAATATTTTCATATTCTTGGGCAAAACACCATAAAAGAATTCAGTAATGTAACCTAGTGATATGTGATATCATAAAAGACTGGAGGCTACCTGCTTATCAGGTATAGTTCAATATAATGATTTATACATTCCAAATTGTTACCAATTTTGATCAATAAATCTTCTCTGGGCCATCTCCATGCTGTTGAGGAATAAAGCCCTGACTACATTGCAGGTGATCTGAGTTTGATTAATAGGTCAAGTGCCTGTAGGAGTTGGTCAAGAAGGAGAGGAATGAGTGGCCACCGGCAGCTCAACTATCCTTGGATGCAGGGAGCCAAACTTGTTTACTTCATAGGGTGACATGGGCAGATTGGGTATTGGGAGTGAAGTTGTCAGTTCATATTCTGGGACATGCAAAAGAAAAAAAAACTTCTTTGATAGTGTGTTTTTGTTTTTTGTTTCTTTCTTGTTTTTTTACACTGAACCAGCTGTTAACATTATATACCTTACCACTGGAGAACGATGGAATAACAGATTGCAGTACCATGACTGACCCTTAGAAATAAATAAGGTCAATGTTAAACAGTAATCTGTTAGTTCAGGTGCGGTAATTTTTTTTTTTCCCTGTATATTTCTGGAATAGACCCATTAATTTAAAACTTGAATTCATCAGAATGAACTTAAATGAAATAATTACAATTTTAAATATAACTATGTATGAACTTGTCATAGTAAGAACTGATAACTTATTGAACTAAAACCATTAAATGTGAATAAATCATACTCCTATACTAATGTTATATATTGCTTGTTAATTTAACATAAGCAAGAGCCAGAATGCATTCTTTGAAAATATGAGATTGCTATGAAAATAAAGATAATGTAAAATACAATAGTAAGTGCAAAGAATAAATCCTATTCAAATAGTAATTGCAAGAGTTAGTCTTATACCAAGATGCTTAGACTAGACACATCCAAAAGAATAAACATAATCTTGTAGTGTCAATATAGTACTATCTTTTATTTGCATTATTTATCAAAACATATATTAATAAGAAGTGGCACAATTATTATATTATTAATGTGGAAGGATATATATTTGTCGTGGATAAATTAATTTTTGCATGCACTTTTAATTTGTCTGACATAAAAATAAAATAAAATGCTTTCATTACCTGAAGAATAACATATCATTGGTTTCATCAGTGAAGTTTCATGCGCTTTTTATGAACAAGAATGAATATGTGTAGTATCTTAGGTTCATGTAGTGTATGTAATACATGGCTGAAAAAATGGGACAATAATTAATTCCCTTAACAAAGAATACTTTAGCTAATCCAAGCAGTCTCCAATTTTTCATCTTGTGCATGATGTTTTATGTTCTCCAGCAGAAATGTAATATTCCTTGGGATTTTTCAAAGCTAAATTAATTTTTGCTGCATGGCTACACATAATGATCTGAAATATCATTAGAAAGAAGGGATGTATGAACTAGCAATTAGTTTGTCCTAATTATAACAAGATCTATACAGGTTTTCAAGTTTAGGTCCTTATGGAACTGTGTTTCGGCTAGAGTTTTAACCCAATGAACACTGCTTTGGCTTCTAATTCGCTAGAGCACCTTGAATCATTTAAGAACATTTGGCAGTATTACATTAGTTGTATCCCACTGTTTTTCTTCTTTAAGCTATGGTCTGATAGTCACTAGCTTGCTAATGTTTATAATATACTGGGAAAACAAATATGCTTCTTTATTTCAGCTTTATCTAAGCATATAAATCAGCATGAGGTTCTACAAATTGTTGCAGTTTACAGTCATTAAATATTTTTTCCTCCTAGGCAATGAAAATGAGTAACTTCAAACGTTTTGACAGATCAGGACAAGCATGAATTAAATAAAAGGAAATTAAATTGCAAGAAGCAATCTGACACTCGGATGACACCATTGTTCTGTAGAACAACTACTGTGAAGCTGTAGGTAAAAAAAAAGCCTTTTCAAAGGTAGCCCTTTACAGGTTAGAAAACATACACACACACACACACACACACACACACACACACACACACACACACACACACACACACACACATGCATACGTACACACACGCGCGCACACATGCACATGCGCACACACACACGCACACGCGTGCTCACACACACACACACACACACACACACACACACACACACACACACACACACACACACACACACACACACACACACACACACACACTTCAAAACAATTCCTCATATATCTAAATCAGGAACACAAATGCTCCTGCGCACATTCAGTCCACTTATGTGGAAGGGCATGTATATTTAAAAGGATAAATGTTCTTGATATCAATATTACCTAAGTATTTTCTACTGTTAGACTTCAGTGTTTCTAAAACAGTTGATGACATTTCATTATCTCCATGTTAACATTTATTTTTCAATTTGCACGTGTCTGTAAAGATATCTTAGCATATGCAACTCTTTAACACTTTAGTTGGCTGGACTGTGGCTGAAAAGCATCCTACCTACCAGGTTAACAAAGTAAATAAATAGGCAACATGCACAAACACACATACTATACATGTGTATATATACATATATAAATTATATATATATATATATATATATATATATATATATATATATATATATATAAATGTATATAAATATTTAATTAGGCTTGCCATCATTTAATTGAACTGTATTGACTGAAAATCAAATGGGTGAAAACATTTTACTGAAACTAGTTGCCTTAAAACCCATCTGACAGAAAAGCAATTGACTGAAAACCCATTTGATTGAAAAACAATTGACTGAAACCCCAGCTGACCAAAACCCATTTTACCAAATCACAAATCATTGAAAATGTTCAACATAAGAAAATACAACATAGAATTATGTTTTTGTTAAGGGGGCAAGCCCCCCCGGCACCCATCATATGGAGGATTTTACCCCCACACACCATACTTAATTATAAGAAACTGATTCACTGTGTATGGGGTTTTCTTCTTTTTCTCAAATGGTTCTATGGCCATGGAGTTAGTATATATTTTTGTTGTATTTTCTTATGCTTTTCAATCAAATCCTTTCAAACATACAACAGTTCAATCAAAATATAATAAAACAATGTATATGTATATATATATATATATATATATATATATATATATATATATATATATATATAAATATATAGATACACAAAAACACACAAACATACACAGACATGTAGTACACACAAGTGCAGACCTGTGTTTTATATATATATATATATATATATATATATATAGAGAGAGAGAGAGAGAGAGAGAGTATTGCAAAGCACATCATAAAAGCAGTTGTAATTAAAAGAGTCTACTGTAACTTGAAGCTTTGAAGTTTTAAAACTGAGCATGATTGTGGCAGACTGTGTTTTAGTAAGGATGCAGTAAAATTGGCAATGCACAAGAACTGTACTAAAAAAGAGTTAAATGTAATTCTTTTTCAGTAAAAAAAACATGAAAGCTATGCCAATTTGTGACTGTTGTTTCCAGTAGATCTTGTAACAAGTAAAATGTATGATTGTGTTAAGAATTATGGAGTTATTTTCTCTTGCAAAAAGTATAAGGGGCTTAAACACATTGCAAAGTTCTGCCTTTTCCCCCTTAAGCCTACCATTTCAGTTCAAGCCTTTGATAAACAGACTACACTTCCAATACAAATGTATGACAGTACACGCAGGAAACTTACATTTGAAATGTATGTCAAACAAGAAATACATAATCTGTAATACTTCTGAATGCAATAGTTAATCAGCAGCTAATCTTTGCCTTTTGACTTTTCAGACTGAGAGCTCTTGTCTAAAATATTCTGCCTATGTGCCTTTTGCAACTGCTAAATATTCTTACAAGTCAGAGATAATTGCATTTCAGTAAAGACTGAAATAATGGTGCTAGGAGGACCATAGCACTAGTAGCTAGTATTTCATCTTGTAAGTCTATGTTTGTTTGTATATTTAACTCTCAATGTATTTTACTAAATTTTATTTATTTCAAATAAACAATATTCATTGTTAGTAAATAAGGTTATATGCACAGAACTGGCAATTTATCAACTATTGGCTTACACCTTTCAAAGACTGTTTTATCCATAGCCACCAAACAATCATATTATGACAGGCTTATTTTAAAAGTGAACTGTAATTGTGTTCTTGGACTGGTGAAAAATGTGGTACAGAAATACAATTTAGATAGGACAAAGTGGTACTAGCACTAGAAAGTTGATATTAAGTCCTCCTGTAAAAATGTTTGAGTGTGTGTGTGTGTGTGTGCGTGTGTGTGTGTGTGTGTGTGTGTGTGTGTGTGTGTGTGTATGTGTATGTGCGCTCTTGTGTGTGTGTGTGTGTGTGTGTGTGTGTTTGTGTGTGTGTGTGTGTGTGTGTGTGTGTGTGTGTGTGTGTGTGTGTGTGTGTGTGTGTGTGTGTGAGAAACTATCCTAGCCAAATTTCAGTTAATCTTGGTAAGCTATAATTAGAAGACACTACACTAACAGCAAAGTGGGCAAAATACTGGAAAGCAACATGTTTAAACCCTGCTCTGCAGATGTTCAGTAAAAAGCTTTTTGGGTTATATCGGGATTTGGCAACAAAGTGCATTTGCTCAGTGAATTATGCAACTGTAGCACTTATCACCAATACATTGATCTCAGTGGTGCACTTAACACTACACCATGATTGTGACAGTGAGCATCTCTGGATTATCTATCTACATATTATCTATCTTTTTTATCTGTCTGCCTGTCTATCTGTGTCTGTTAATTAGAAAATCTTGCAGTTCTTTTTTCAACCAAGACTAGGCAAAATGATCATACAGTAGGAAAAATTTAAACATACAATAAAATGTATCAGCAAAACTGAAAATAACATATTATAGACAACCACACTGACTAATAAACTGATATAAAACATAGTATAGAAATGAATAATGTAACTTAATTTGAGGGAAATGGTTGGCAGTAGAAGGAGGGAGGATTGTGTTAATACGCAAGGGAGGTTTGGGTAGTAGAAAGGATGAGTTGGTGGATGTTGAGAAAGCACTTGGTTGGATGAGATGGAGAGAAGAAAGAACAGAATATACTGAGAGAGTAAGAAGAATAAGTGTAAGAAAACATAATCTTATTTTAGTTTAGAAGATGAGTTTTTTAACATTTTTTTCTAAATGGGTGTTTGGGTAGCATTTAACACATTTGTTGAAGGATGTTCTGGTATTTCCAGAGAAGTTGTTTTTAAGTACAAAACACTTGATTACTTTGGCATGACATAGACAAATGCATGATTTAAGTATTATGACATGCCAAAATGTACATGGCATTAACATACAAAGGGTGGGATTCAGAAAAAAGAGTAAGATGCAGTAAAACAGCCGCACTCTGCTTTAGAATGTTATACCAAGTTGTTTGTTCAAGTAAAAAAAAATGAAGAAAAAGCCTGGATTCCTAAAGAATTTATACTCCTGACAAAGTGGTACACTGTTATTATGAATGTTATCAGAACAGCTGGAATTCCAAAGCAGTACTTTAGCTTACAGAATATAAATGAGGAAATCCACAAGCATTCATTAGACAACAGCATAACAGGCATAATTCCAAATCTGTTGTGCAGTTTGTTATGCTATTATTTGTTGCAAATAAAACTTGGTGTAATAGGGTACATCTGTCATATCCCTTTATAGGATCATAGGGGTTACTAGGTCCTAGAACCTTTTTCAGCCTACCCATTCATTTACCAATTATCATTTGCCATGGGCTGGAATGACTTTGGTATATGCCTGTGACTTAGGGCATTTCTAAACTGCCCCTGTCCATAAGGTCCACAGGTGACAAGCCAAATATGAATTTGCAGTTTACCATTCATTGGTCCAAACTGCATTTGAATAGGCTTAGAGAAGAGCTTTGTTTCATATGAAGAGGAAGTCTATTCCAGAGAAAAAGTAATCTCTGAGACATATACCTAACCCTCCAGCATGTTTTGCTTGTCACAGACAAGGTTTAGACCTATAGATCGGGTAATTCTAGTGCTGTATGATTTGAGAATGTGTAACAAATCCATCAGAGAATGCCTTGTAGGTTAGGCATAGAACGTCTCTCAGTAGTCTGCAGGAGCCCGAGTACAGGGATAGGGTTTGAGGCAGTCTACATATGACATATTATTTGCACTCTGCATTCTTTTAGTGAGGAACCTTTGTGGTCACTCCAACTGTTACAAATCCCTGGTCGGGTACATGCAGAAGGATGCATTGTACTAGATTACTGGTCTAATGAGGGTTGAGTATAGTGGGATTGTGATCACTTTAGATCTGGATGTCATGCTCTTACTTATATGTTGTGCCATGTAGAAGGATTTTCTTACCACCATGGGACAATGGTGATCAAAGTTCAGATTACTATCAGCCTGAGTTCCTAAGTCCCTTACCATTTATGGGACTGCTATCAGTGTTGTAATTTGCAGGGATAGTCATCTTCCCAAAGGGATAATTATGCATTTATTGCATTGAGTTTGAAGTCATAGTTCTGTCACCAGTTATTTGTCTGCGACAGACCTTCCTGGAGGATATCTGCATCCATGGAGGATTCAGTGATTACACCCGGCTTGCATTCATACATTTTCATTGATTTTAGAGAAGTATTTTCCAAACAGGAGAGGTCCCAGTACCATGTCCTGTGGAACACCAATAGAAACAAGCCTCTTGTTGAAGGTGGATTCCCCCACCCTAACTTCATACATCCTAATTATGAGCCATTTGGTTATCCATAGGGTAGCATAGGGATTCATGCCTTTATTTGTGAGTTTGTCTATAATATCAGAGTGCAGTATTGCATCGAATGTCTTTGCCAGCTGAAGGTATGTAGTATTTACCATTTTGCCCTCATCCTTCAAAACAAAGTCCACTAAGCTTAGTAGGCATGACCTACCCTTGATGATACCAAACTGGGATGGGTCCAGTGTTTGAAGATTCTCTTTTTCTTTGCTTATCAGGTCCACAATATTTTTTCCATGACCTTGCATGTAAGACTAGTCAAACTTCTGGGTCTATAGTTCCCTGGGTCTGTTGATGGTCTTTCTTTGTGTGGAAGGATTACCCTTGTAGTCCTCCATTCCATAAGGATGAAGCCTGTCTGGAGACTGTAGTTGAATACAGATTCTAGTGGGGGTGACAGATCATGTTTTAAGTTATATAGAAGGGATCCTGAGATATTATCAAGACCCACTGTTTTAGTGTTTTTAGCTCTGGAGAGTGCAGTGAGGACCTGTACTTTGCTGACAGTTGGGGGAGAAATTGTAGAGGGTATTTCCTCTGGAGAAACTGGAAGTAGTAGGGGGTGAAATTAGAACTAACTTTATTGGCCAGCAAATTTGCTATATCTCCTGGTTCTGTATTAGTTCAGCACACTGTTGGATGTTCTCTTTAAGGCTGTGTACATAACTGAAAAAATTGTTCTTAGCCTAGCAGGCTATTTTTGCCTTGAAGTTGGCTTTGGTGGACTTGATTAGTCCCCTGAGTTGCTTGTTGAGACTGATGATGGAGTTTGTTTTGTCTTTTGGGCATGGCCCTTAATATTTTTGGATAGGATTTTCTAGCTTTTCTGTAAATACTATTTATACTGGGGGTCCACCAAAAGGGCTTGTTTTTGGAGTTTGTCCTAAGTTTATTTCAGTTTGGAACTGGTGTTTCTATGCAGTTATTTAGACACTTGTACAGGGTTTCCGTAAACACTTCCTCATAGACAACCATGTTCTCTGAATTTGGGAGAGCTTGGAATTTAGATATGCCTTCACTTAATAGAACATAGTTTGCCTTGGAAAGTTGTGAAAGGTTCTGGGGTTTGATGGGAGTTCAGCCTTTACATTTATTTCATGGGTTACTGTTTTGTGATCTGATCTGACCAGTACACAAGGGGAGATGCATCATTCCCTCATATTTGTGTCTACAAGGTCCAGAATATTTGCCCCCCTAGTTGGTGTCCAGGAATCCTTCAGCCTACATGTTAGTGGTTGTGTAGGTACCCCAGGTTATGGTGGGATAGTTGAAACCACCAATGAATATGGTATTGGGTTGAACTGTGAATGACTCAAGTTCATTCACGTATGTGGTATGGTTATCTAGGGTCATAGATGGGGACCTATAGCTAGCAGGGATATTGTATTGTATTTTACCTAAGATTAGCTGGACATGGAGTAGCTTAAGCATGTAATGTTTTACCAGTCTTCAGTTGTGCTTGATTGATACACCTCCACCTCTTGTCCCTTCTTCTGTGGTAGCCAGTCAACCTGTTTGGAAGGCATTATAGCCTTGTACATCCAGGGTGACTTCCTCAGTTTTAAACCATGTCTCAGTAACTGCAGAGATATCAACACTCTCCAGGGTGAATAGTTCTTCCAGGGAGTGAATTATATTATAAGACTAAGGACCTCAGACCAAGTAAAACACAAACTGTAAAAACAGTAGAAAGTGAGATAAATGAGGCTCAGATATTTCAGAAATTCACAATTCTGCCATTACTGTGAGGGATACTACAAGACAAAGGTCCCAGACCAAGTTAAAAATGTAAACAGTTGAATTTTGGTTAAAACAAGGAAAATGCAGAAAAGAACAATACACAGTTCAGATTAATACTCTGAATACTGCAGTGTGTACTAGTTGAAACTGGATTATATGAAACAGGGGCTAACTCAGGCTTTGAGGAATGGATGCAAATGGCAACATCATATACAAGGTTCATTCCTGCTCATTTTCAAGTGCAACTTAGATCTGTGGATGGAATCAGAAAATTTACTCCAGGTCTACCCCCTGTGCTACTAATACATGGGTCCCTCTAATTATCTATGGTATGGTCCCAGTTATTCTCATTAGGGCTAATATATAATTATTGACCATGGGGCGGTTAAGGCCAATCTATAATCAAATGGGGATAGGTTATTTCAGGCATAAAAAGTAAAACTGGCTAGACTTAAAATTGCCCATAAGGGCAGCTATTCTAGTACATGCTTATGAACTTATGAACCTATGAGTCTAATGGGCATGTCTTATTAGTTTGAGCTATTAGTGTCCAGTAGAAACAACAATGGGAGGGAATTGAAAAGTCTAATTTACAGTAGGGGTGAGCAGCTAAAAAGGAACTAGTTTAAAAACATGACAAGGGTTGGGTGGGTGGGGAGTAAGAAAATTCAAAAATCAATGCAGCCAAACATCAGTTTTAAACTCAGATGCCTTGTAAAATAAGAAAACTGTTTCTGGCTCCTCTCACTTATTAGATAGAACTAATTTCTATTAAATCTATGAATGCAAAAGGAATATTTACTAACTGACCCTTGCTAACAACTTTTAAGACTTCAAGAAAAAAAAACTTTGCAGTAAAATAAAGTTTAATATACAACAAACTTTTGTGAAGAGCAAATAAAGATCCTCAAACACATGTGATGACAGATAAAGATATAGCCCCAGCATTATCACGCCTTCACAAAAGATTTAGCCCCAGCATTATCACACCACCACAGCAACACAGCATATATACACTCTAACCACAATTGCAGCCTTGTAGTTTACAAACGTATCATCTGTCCCATCTTTGTTCAATTCTTATCACAAATGGACCCTGTCACCATCAAGTAAATGCTGCCTTTTTCTCTCCTGGCTATATACATTCTATAAATCTCGTAATATTCTTACCCTCGATCCACCTATTTTATATTCATGGCCCAATTTAATGATACTTGAATGTACTGTCAATATTTGTAAACTATGTTTAAGGTCAAATTACTTTGTAAAAGCATATTGGGTGTCCATGCATTTTTCACTCTTTTTCTCAGATCTCAGAAGATATTTCATTAGATGTCCAGTCCCTGTTTCCACCGACGAGGGTAGCTTTTCTTCTATCTACAGTGTAAATCTCCTTGCCAACAAAAAGTATTCTAATACTTCATAACCTCCCTCAGGTCAGTTTTGTCAAAAACCCTTTCAGGCCATTTAAAAGTCATTCTCCATGGTATCATTAAAGTCATCTCATACTGGGTAGAACTTTAATTTAGTAACTACCAAATCTTCTGCCATCAGGGATAGCACTGTACTTCTTACTTTAGCCTGATAACATCCCTCACCAATGATGTCAACCAGTGGGTTCTACAACTACCACCATAGCAAGCACTAAACACATTTCAGCTACAGTTTTTGCAGCCACCTCAACTGCTGATGTCTAGGACAATATCTATTTAGACTCAATATATTTGACACCACCCTCTAGTAGAAGAAATGTCTTTAAGAGGAGGCATCGAGTTTATCCCACACAAAGCTTCTGAGAAGTACTCCAAGGGTATTTCAGTAAAAATGTAGTCTTCCCAGGACTATTTACCTAGGAAGTGACCCTTCCTACCTTAATCCCCCCCAAATAGTGATCAGCTGCCAGCTCATTATCTCTCCTAACCTGAGTGTCCAGAATATATGGCTATAGGTTTGATGACCACAAAGATGATCAACATTCATTGTCCATGTGAAGTCTTGGTGTCTTGCACAGTTATCCACAGCCTTGTGTTTGAATATGGTGTTTACTTTTATGGAGAATTCATGACTAGCACAGATGTTCATGTCAAGCACGCTATCCCTCTCAGTCTTTTCATTTCAATTTACTTTAATTTATTTATTTTTGCAATGTAATTGAACTAGACTTTGACACCCTTCAGTAACTAGTCAGATCACAATGGCAAGGCTAAATGCAAAAAAAAAAAAATATATATATATATATATATATATATATATATATATATATATATATGTAGAAAACAGTGCCCGTTGAGGATGGAAGGTGTAAAGTCACGAACCCAAAATTGAATAAATCCGTTGAAATACAAGATTGAATAAATCCGTTGAAATGCAAATGATGAGAAACACTCCGTTGGCAACAAACACACAAAGTCTTTAATTTACGTAAGCGCTTTCGCGGCAATCCGCTTCCTCAGACGTAACAAGACTTTGTTTTCTGTATACTATTTTGGGACTGGTTTTGTTACTGTATATATATATATATATATATATATATATATATATATATATATATATATATATATATATAGACACACACACACACACACACACACACACACACACACACACACACACACACATGTGAGATTTCAGTAGGGACAGTGCAGAAATACAAAACAAAAAATCAGAAAAATCAGCTATGTTTGTGTTTCTTTACCTTTGCAGAACATACCTGATTTTTCTTGTATTTTGCTCTGCTCTCCATAGCGTATGCCAATAGAAAAGTTGGATGCTCGAAGTTACTTTTGTGGCCAGACTTTTTCTGTTGGTATATGCTTAATTTACAGTGGGCATGCTGGTTGGTATGTCCATTCAGTGTGCACATTTTTGTGGAACAATGACCCTTCATTGTATAATTTCCTGTATATGTTAATGAACTCAGTTAAACACACTATAGTATTTACTACTTTATTCAGAATTTAGACAGATTCAATCAGTCGGACTGTTTGCCCTTTCTGCTGTTGCCTGCTATAGGAGATTTCTTATTAAGCTATAATATCTCACTTTTTCCCCTTAACATTACTTATATGGCTATTATTTCTAAGCCATTCAATTCACTGCAGTACTAGTGCAGTATGCACTTGTTGAAATAAGTATTAATATCTGAATTCCCATACTCTTTCTTTTACTGGACATTATAAACACAGATACACTTTTGGTGGATAATTTTTTTACTATTATGCTTTACGTGTAACAGTCTGTGAAATGTGTTTAGCCAGAAGGTGTAGATACACAGGTCAGTGTAGCGAGTCATAGAAGTTTTAATTTCCTTATTTGCACAAAAGAGTGTGCTTTGATAATTTTCTTACTTAAAAAAGTCTATACATAGAAGGGATGATTTGAAATGTATGCAGAAGTAATACAGGTGTAATAATACTGGTAATTTTTCAGTAAGATATGTGCTGGACATTAACACTGCAACCCCCACCCCCAACCTCCACTCTGACTTCCCATTTCAAAACATTTCAACCATAAAAGGCCCCCTAAACTTCTGTCATTACAATCCATCACCATCAGTCAATAAGCACAATCTCAGTAGAAATAAAGCATCTGAATAATTCTACATTAAAGGGATCTGTAACAAATAAAGAGGTTACTACCAGCAAACAACGTTATATTTCAGTGTTTCATCTAAAATTCAGTATCTGCTGCCCTTGAAGAATAAATTGCCTATGCTATATTAAAAAAATTAGTAAGTTGCTAATATTGCAATAGGGAATGGATGGCAAGTGACAACAGGTTCATAGTTATGAGGCATCTCATCCAAAGGAGGGCACACTCAGGACTGCAGCACCTCCAACCCCCACCCCCAAAAGTGCAACATAGTATCAGCAATCCATCTATATGGTGTGGAGTAGAATGCACAGATGTCTGCAACAATACCAAGCATGCTACCTGTTGTGCTACTAGCACTGCTTTCAAGTTCTCCAGCACAAAAGGTAATGACCTTTTGTTAAACAAAACAGCTGCACATTGAAAACAGGCTTAGCATGAGCAGTAGCAAACTTGTCTTCCCTAGAAGCTCACAATTCCTTGAAAACATACTGAAGCTCACAGTTCCTTAAAAATGTACTGAAACTCACATCACAATTCCTAGAAAATGCACTGAAACTCACAATTCCTTAAACTGCACTGAAGCTAATAGTCTGGTAGTTGGTGTACAGGATTCAGGCTCCTGCCTCCTGTAACTAAGGTACAGGGTTTGAACCTGGTTAAATTAACTAACCTGTCACCCCTAACTAGGGCATCACACACACAAACTTTGCTTCTTAGTTCTTCACTAACCTAGAGCATAATGTTCATCTGAAAAATCCATGCCCCATGCTATCTATTTAAAAAAATCATGCGCTGTGCTCTGTTCCAGTTTAAATGTGCATGCATCATACTAAAGATGTGCACACAAATGCTACTAAAGACATACTCTGTGTGCATCCTTAAAGAAGAAATGCAACGCATGCAAAGTGTGTTTTTAAAGAATAAATGTAAGTTTTGTCAGCCTCCCATCCAGTGGGTCCCCATCCCTGGCTAGTGGGCTCCCCCAAAACAATGGGCCCAAGACAACTGCATTGGTTGCCTAGTGCTGGATCGAGCTCTGTGACTAAGGAGAGATTTGAGATTATTACTATTAAAATTGTTGAACATTCTGAGGAACTTAAATAGTTTTATGAAGTGCATTACCTGTAACAAGGAAAAGAATTAACTGGTAAGGAACTCCAACTGTTCAGAGCAGGTGCAGGAGATAAGTGGAAGGCCACGAAGGATGAAAGGATAATATGAGATGAAAATGTTTAATGGAGGTTAGAAATTGTCCTTGCTCATTTTGCCTTGTTATAACCATTATGTTCAACCCCACCGGCTCATTTATCCAGCAGTCCCTGGCATCTGAAGACACTGTGAATGGGAGAAAAGAGAAAGGAAATGCGATAAATCAGATGATTTTTATCAGATCTCATGTTTCAAAGTGAGCCTTTTTCAGTAGCGTGATCTCTGTGTTGTCTGCAGATAATATGTAGTACACATAAATGCAATAAACACTATTGTAAGTAGAGATAATACAAGAATTCAGTCAACAAAATGAATAAGAACACTTGTACAGTGGCATAACATTACACAGTGCTGATTTTATGGAGACAATAATATGTGGTTTGTACAATTGCTAGGCATGCAATGGGAAGGACACTAAGGCATGAGTTAAATAACAAGGGGAGGAAGGGAAAGGAGGGAGATGGGACACAAAGGAAAAAGGTGCAGGGGGAAATGGGGGGGGGTATGCAGCCCCTCCCCCCATTCAGGAGATCAAGGCAGTATTATAAGTTTGGGGAAATGTTTACCAATAAGGATGCAGCCATCTGATGATGCACCATGCAGGGTCTTAGAGGTCCATTAAACAGGTCACTTATAGTGTATCTGAGTGAAACTATAGGAGATTTTGGATCTAGGGGTAATGCTGGAGTCTGATAGTTGCTTCTGTTGTAACATGTTTTATGACAAAATATAAGCTAATGAATAAATTCATTGTTCTATTTTAATAATTTGTAATTAACATATGAAACTGATATCTAATTTGAAATAGCCATAAGCCCAGGAAACCAGCAAGTAAAAGGAAGGTTGGGGTGGTATGTGGGTGGTCAGTTTAGGGTGTCACACCAAAATGGTGCAAATGGGGCAACCCAGTTGTTAAGACTGACCCTGCAATTAAAACAAATCTTGAGATATCACATGCATTTGAATGGAATATTCAGAGCAGAATTATCCTTGCCTCATTACTTCTTACCTTGATGACAGGCTATCATCTCATTTATTAGGTATACTGCTAGCCAAATTCCAATTATGTAATTCCCTTGTTATGCTATTTCTCCTACTCTAAAGTGTGAAATGCCACACTCTCAGATTTTATGTACATCTGTACATTGTCTGCCACCAAAACTAATGAATAGAAATTTTGCCTGAGGAGGAATAATATTGATAGACACATGCAGGGCACGGTTACAGCATGGCATAGAATAAAGAGCTAATTTACCAAATGAAAGAAAACCACTTTCCTGCTGAGTAACTATTTTAATACACAGCTGACTATGTTTTAGCCTTCGGAATTTTTATATTGCACTATTTTTGACAGTCCTCATTCATGATTGTGTATGCAAGATGCAAAGGATAAGAATTGCAAAATACTGAATGGGTATCTGCATTGTACTTAACTTTCTAAAAGTAGGTCTTTAACTCTTTGTGACCTCACTACAAATATCCATTCTTCAGTTTTAGTAATACATAATGCAATATGCTTACATTTTACAAATTAACTGGCATTTTATTGACATCACAGCTTCTCAACACTTTTAGCATTCTCCTGTAATTCAGTTTTACCAAAATGATCAGGATTCAGTTATCATGCACTGTCAATTTAACTGAAAGGTATTAAATGCTGTTTTCATGTAGGCACCATAGCAAAGCTGCACGACTATGTTGCGAGAATTCCAACTATCTTCTTCTCTTTCGGCTGTTCCCGTTAGGGGTCACCGCAGTGGATCATCTGTTTCCATTTCTTCCTGTCCTCTGCATCTTGCTCTGTCACACCAACCACCTGCATGTCCTCTTTCACCACATCCATAAACCTTATCTTAGGCCTTCTTCTTTTCCTCTTACCTGGCAGTTCCATCCTTAGCATCCTTTTCCCAATATACCCAGCATCCCTCCTCAGCACATATCCAAACCAACGCCATCTCGCCTCTCTGACTTTGTCTCCAAACCGTCCAACCTGTGCTGACCCTCTAATTTACTGATTACTAATCCTGTCCATCCTTGTCACAGCCAGTGCAAATCTAAACATCTTTAACTCTGCCATGTCAAGCTCTGACTCCTGCCTTTTTGTCAATGCCACCGTCTCCAACCCATCCAACATAGCTGGTCTCACTACCCTCTTGTAGACCTTCCCTTTCACTCTTACTGGTACCCGTCTGTCACAAATCACTTCTGAAACTCTTCTCCACCCATTCCATCCTGCCTATACTCTCTTCTTCACCTCTCTTCCACACTCACCATTACTCTGAACTGTTGATCCCAAATACTTAAACTCATCTACCTTTGCCAACTCTACTCTCTCTGCATCCTCATTATTCCTCTATCCTCCCTCTCATTCACACACATATATTCTGTCTCAGTCCTGCTGACCTTCATTCCTCTCCTCTCTAGAGCATATCTCCACCTCTCCAGGGTCTCCTCAACCTGGTCCCTACTCTCACTACAGATCACAATGTCATCTGCAAACATCATAGTCCATGGGGCCTCCTGTCTGATCTTGTCTGTCAACCTGTCCATCATCATTGCAAATAAGAAAGGGCTCAGAGCTGATCCTTGATGTATTCCCACCTCAACCTTAAACGCATCTTTCACTCCCACTGCAGACTTCACCACTGTCACACTATCCTCATACATATCCTGTACTACTCTTACATACTTCTCTGCCACTTATGACTTCCTCATACAATACCACAACTCCTCTCTAGGCACCCTATCATATGCTTTCTCCAAGTCCACAAAGACACAATGCAACTCCTTCTGACCTTCTCTATGTTTCTCCATCAACCATCTCAGAGCAAACATCACATCTGTAGTGCTCTTTCCCGGCATGAAACCATACTGCTGATCACTAATCATCACCTCCCTTCTTAACCTAGCTTCCACTACTCTTTCCCATAACTTCAAGCTGTGACTGACCAGTTTTATCCCTCTGTAGTTACTACAGCAAAGCACATCACCTTTATTCTTAAAAATAGGTACTAAAACACTTTTTCTCCACTCCCCAGGCATCCTCTGACTTTCCAAGAATTCATTAAAGAATCTGGTTAAAAACTCCACTGCCATTTCTCCTAAGCACCTCCATGCTTCCACAGGTATGTCACCTGGATCAACAGCCTTTCCATTCTTCATCCTCTTCATAGCTGTCCTTACTTCCTCCTTGCTAATCTGTTTCACTTCCTGATTCACGATCCCAACATCATCCAACCTTCTCTCTCACTCATTCTCTTCATTCATCAACCCCTCAAAGTACTCTTTCCATCTCCTCAACACACACTCCTCACTTGTGTGTATGCTTCCCTCATTATCCTTTATCACCTTTTTCTGCTGCACATCTTTCCCAGCTCGGTCCCTCTGTCTAGCCAATCGATACATGTCCTTTTCTCCCTATTTAGTGTCCAACCTATCATACAACTCTCCATATGCCTTGTCCTATCTTATCAAGAATTCCAACTACAAAAGTAGTAATTTATATACTAAAATCTTATAATGCATAGCATAACCACTCAAAAAGGACTGCATTGAAATTAAAGTCATCCATTGCAATACTATTATATCCCTGGGTGCTCTATTTATCTTTTACACTGGCCACTCTGTCTACTATTACTGCTTGCTATATATATATATATATATATATATATATATATATATATATATATATAGGGATCTTATTACGTTGTCAAATCCTTGAAACTTAGAACCTGAGAACATCGAACTCAGATGTTTGAAGTTTCAAGAATTTGAATGTAAAAAATAAATAAATAAAAAACCTAAAACCTACCTAACTGTTGCATATGTTCCACATGTTTTGTCAATAACAAAGATTTCCCATTACCACACTGTAGTGCGATTTCGGAGTTGGTATATTTAAAGAGTGGGGGGTTTGGGAGGCACAGCCCCCCATGTGGGGAGTGCAGGGCCCCTGGTTGCAATACTTTATTTATTTATTTATGTTTTACTGTTATCAAAGTTCTGACACTTCGAACATAAGTGTTCGACCTTATGGCGTTCGAAGTTTCAGAACTTTGATAACGTAATAGGAACCATATATATATATATATATATATATATATATATATATATATATATATACATATACACGCACACACACACACATATATATATATATATATATATATATATATATATATATATATATATATATATAAAATATCATTGGGATTAGAGTTTATTTCAAGTTACCTATGCTTTTCTTGCCTTTTAAATTAAATAATTACCATTGCAAACCAGTTCACACTTTGGCTTCATGGATTTAGGTCATTTTAATTATAACAGTATTATGACTCAGTAAAGGGCAGACAAATGTCTTTGTAAGAAACATGCAGAATGTCACACATACAAAACAATGACTGATTTATGTGTTTTTACCTAGTGCTTAACTCATTACAGCCGAGTGCACCTCCAGGCGTTTCTGTAGTTACCTCCTACTGTGCCTGTAAGTGTCAAATATTGCCTGTTCATATTTGCATTAATAATTCCAAACCCATGCTATACACAAGGTATCACAATATTTTATCTTGAAGCATACATGATGGCAAACACAATTGTATTGATATTTGACCTTTGTCAGTGAGTGTTTGTTAGAACTGTAAGGTGATAACTTCATTTTTTAAAGTCTCAAGCCACACCAGTTGGTGAGTTAATGGTACATACTAAAAACAGCTGTGCTGGAGGGAATGAGAGGAGTCTGCAGTTTCTCATAGCACTGATTCAAGCTCTCTCTGGTAATATTTTAGAATACTGCTTCACTCTGTGATTGCTTTTCATTTTCTTCTTTATACAAGAATTGAACAATTTGCTTGAATCCTGATGCATTCTGAAATGTGCACTACAATGAGGTCACACAAGTCAACAACTAGACTATGGGATGCTAACAACCGCTATTACATTTCTGTATCAATACCACAAGTTATAACTCTTCACTAGGGTGACTTCCTATACTCTCTCAATATAGATCATGTTAGTACAATGGTACATACTAAAAACCGCTGTATCATGTTAAATGACCTCAGATTTTATTTCCAACATTATATACTGCATCTAAACTACATACAGTTTAACAAGCAAAACTAGGTAATAGTTGGAGTTATATGATTTAAAGGCAATGACTGATTCCAAGGTAAGGCTAGATTTTCATTTCTTTTAGTACATACAGAATATCAAGGTTCAAAGACAACGAGTGAAAAGGAATGTGTTTATTACTGTCTAAAGTTGCCTGTTTATATCAGGGTGCGTGTACCTTTGTGAATCACAAAATATGGTTATGCCTGTCATCTCAGCAGGAAAGTGTTTTTTTTATTTGATTAATTAGCTCAGCTCTTTTTACATGCCGTTCTGTAGTTGTGCCCTACATGTGGCAGTCAGCGTTATTTCTGTACACAGACACATCCACATGCTCACATTTTTCTCATCTGTAAAGCTTTATGCTTTTTGTCTGATAAATTGTATTAGAAGATTTCTCATTTTACATATGTATGGGCTAGAAAACCATTTTAGAATAGCTTTATAAATTACATCCAATGTCTGACAGCAAAGGTTCCAGGTTCCATGTAACCCTGCACTGGGTAATTGGGTTTTATCAATCTTACCATACATATCACATCAATTTATACACGTTTTTTTAATGTTTGATTTATAGTTTTAAGTTTGGATTTTAATTTTTGGTGTGTTAACCACATTCAAGATTTATCAGATGTTATTAACATTATGTATTATCAGTGTGTTTATTACATCTCCATTGCAAATCAATTGCTGTTTTAAAGGATGCACATTTTCTGTTCACAAATATAAAACTTGAGTCATAGAGAAAACAGTATAATTCAGGATGGGTCAACACGTTATCGAATTTTGAAAATGTCGAACGGCAATAATATCGCAAATGCTGTACATCGAGAGTGTTGTTGTAGGTTCGCGGTACAGTGAGGATCAAGAAATTTGCCTTTTCCTCACTGTAGTGCAATCTTGGAGTTCGTATGTATAATTGGGGGGGGGGGGAACGCAGCCCCCCACAAGAACAGTTTAGATGTATGGCATTTACGATCATATTGCCATTAGACATTTTAGTCTTTCGACAACATGATGTAGATGCATTCAGGATATCAGCAGAATGTCACAATATTCATGCAGAGCCACTTGAAACTTAAACTATTTCTTTTTTGAGACAGCTACTGTTTTTCTGCTAAAATAATGTGAGACATGTTTCAGTTAGATGATGTATTCTTTTACTATTTGTAAATTTGCAACGACACATCTCTATCAATTGCCAAGTCAATTTAATGTGTGTTAATAAATTAAAATAAAATAGAATTAATGGGACCATGAGGTGCAGTTCCATAGGGTCTTGCTGCCTCAGTTGAGAAGATACAACTGATTTTGTCTTATTCCATCAATTGTAATATATGTTCATATGTCTATATCTCCAAAATATGTTGCAGCATGTTAATGGTGAAAAATAAACAAAAAATACAAATCCATGCTTTTGAGATGTTCTGTTTAAAAGAATTAGACACACATTGTATACTATGATATTGTTCCATTTATAGTTCCGATATTTTTGTAGTATAGATGCCTTCTTTTGTTTCCATTTTAGGGATTTTTTTTGTTCTTTATAAGAATTTTATTCTTTATCCCTGATTCCAAAATATAAATGCATTCCATGAAGCTAGAAGGAAGATATGGCAGTGTTTTTAAGATTTCATTGCACCTTCTCTGTACTCAGGACTTGACGTACTTTGCAATAATTTCCAAGAACATTATCATTGTCTTTTTAAACCTGTTGCCCAAATGAGGGTCATAGTGGCATCAAACTGAATAGGGCAGATATGCCTTTCATAACCCTAGCCATATTCAACAGCTTATCCCACCAATATGTTTTGGGTCTGCTCTGGGGCTTTCTCCATTTTGTGTGGTGCCTGGTACATGTCCTGTGAGGGGCACCCAGAGGAGACCCTCGCAAGGTAACCAAACATTCTCTACTGACTCCTCTGAGTAAATAGGAGCAATAGCCATACACCAAGGTCATCTCAGACTTCAGAGTCCTGGACTCTGTTATGGACTGTGAGCCACCCACTGCCTGTGAAAGAACCTCATTTTTGCAGCCTATATCTGGGATTTCATCCTGCCCATTACTAACCAAAACTCACGACCATAGATGAAGACAGGAACATAGCTGGAGTAGTACACTGACAGCTTCAGCATGTGCGTCAACACATAGTTCCTCACCACAGTCCAGTAAATGCCTGCAGAACTGTCACTTCTATGCCAGTTGACTGGTCAGTCTCAGGATTCCCTCTGCTGTCATCTTTGTACAAGACAAGAAGATACATAAAACTTCTTCATGTGAGATAGCTGCTGGTCCCCCAAATTTGAGAAAAGAATTGGAACTTTTTCAGAAGGAAACAATGAGTTCTGGTTTGGAGGTGCTGGTCTGAATACCAGTCTCACAGAAGAACTCTGAATCACAAAATGGTGACCTTACAAGTCATTAGAAACAGAAAGCTGACCACCACGGCTACTTTGTGTAGTTCCTGTGTAAAGTGTTTCTCTTTTCTAATTCTAATCTATATCAAGAATGCACTTGAAGAACAGAGCATTTTCTTTTGTCTCTAAGATGTTATATCTCCCACATGTCATGCTTTGACATACTTATAGACTTGTTGCTATTGTCCTTACACTGCACTGTTTGCCCTAACATCGTGTGCAAACCCATATGCAAATCACACATGCTGGCAATGTGTCACAGGCTGACTTTTATTCTAGTGACTTCTACCATACCATATACATTCTAGCAGGTATTAGTCAGGGTGAAAATGTTTTGGTCTGTTACCTGCAAGTGATGATATCTGTCACATAACATTAAAACAACATACAAAAGCAAGCAAGACTTTCTTCTAAATGTTTAGTTTGTTCCAAAACAAAGCTTGCCTGTAACATTAGGGGAAACATTTAGACATATCACTTCAGTCTTCCAAGACATAATTCTAGGGAAAAAACATACACCCACACATTCCATTATTGTGCATTGTATGTTGTTTAGACTGAAGAATGTGTGTATCAGGTATAATTATACCTCTGTTCATTTAGTTGCTGTATGATTCAGTCATGGCAGTTTCTTCAGGTCTTCTCACAGGTTTCCCTCACAGAATGAAGTCAGATGAAAATGAAGCTTTTGTTCATGAGCTTCACTTATCTAAAAGATACAGTGATGCATTATAATCTCTTGAGTATAATGACCCAGTAGTAAATCAGTACATGCAATGGAGGGCAGAAATCCCTATCTTTGCAAATATCACTAGTAATAATGAAGTAAAAAGTAACAGTTTTAGATTGTAATGTATGCCTAAATGGTATTGCTATAGCTTTCAGAACCATTCATATGCAACATAGACACTTTAACTACTGTTTCCTTGTGAATGCTGAAGCATTTTGAGGATAATCTGACAAGAAATAAATAGTGATGGGGTTTTGAGTGTACATTTGTAACTCTAAAACTGAAGTAGCAGTTCTGAAAGATGGGTAGCATGAGCCATAAACATTATCAGCACAGCATAAAATTGGCTGCATAGAAAGCATCTTGACTACAAGACTGATGGATGATTCAACAACAGACATCTGTCAGCTTACCCCTAACAAGTGTGCCACAAATCATGAGGAACTGTGCAGTATTCAGCAATTTCAAGTGATGGTCATGGTAATGAGTTACTATACACCAGAATATGGAGACAAAGCTATGCTGTAAATGGGAAAGGGCACAACTGAGGATGGTCACAACACAGGATCAGATGAAAATTGTACCAGGCATCAAGATAAATGTTAGAGGAGCCTTCAGGGCTGTCACACGTTTACAGTCGGGGAGGGGGGGGGTTGTATATAGTATTAGATCAGTTAGATGCTGGGTGTCAATGTTCCATGCAGTAATATAAAGGGAGTCATAGCTCTGCTTAGACAACTTTCAGTGGACATATTTGATACCTTGTTATTTCTGTGTCCATTATGGGGACAATCCCCGCTAATCCTGTTTACACTGTATTGCATGTGGATGTTATGAGCTGTTCATATCTACACATCTGGGGAGGTGTCTTTGATGACATATTTTATTACTCATGGGTTTCATTCTACATGTTATGCATGCTTTTCTGCCCATTTGCAAATCTGCATATGTACTGTGTACCAGTTTCTTCCAGGGTGTGCACCTGCAGATGCTTTCCATCACCTGCTTACCCTGCATTTTTCCTATGGCCGGTGGCCGTCCACCTGGCAATAGATTTGTACAGTCTTTGCCATGTTATATTATCCTGCCTTTGTTGTATATAACACAAAACTAAAACTTACTACTAGGCTGCCTTGAGAATGTACTCTCCAATATTTGTCAGATCATATCCAGATATTATCTTACAGCATTGCTTCTACCAATTATTAAGATTTATATGTTTTGACATCTACTGTTTTTTCCCCGAGTGACATAAATTATAAGTAATGTCTATAAAATTAAAGTCAGTAATAACAAATTGTTATATCTCGTCAAGTGCTAAATATGAGTTTCACAGGCACTGAGTTTGCATGTATTAAATGCTCATGAAATAGTATACATAAAAAAATAGTTGACTGAGTCGGAAGTTACTGACACATATACAATAATAATTATTACATAATGCTATTACTGGATCTGAACATTCCTTTCCTAAAGTCTTGAAATGATATTCTTAACTTTACATTGTTAGCACAAGTGAGTAAAAGTAAAAAAATTAAGGGTTCTAGTTACTTTATACACTTTGTATCTAGAGAATGTCATTATATTCCTGATTATATAAAGTGTAGCAGATTTTTTTGTCAGGCACTGGAACATTTGCAGCAAGAAGGCAATGAGTTGTGTCCTTTTAATAATGTTTAGCAATCCTTAACTGTTCCATTCTATATTCTGATGTTTGCCTAACACTTTAACATAGACTCAGAAAACTGCAGTGCTTTGAAGCTAAATGACACCAGAGAAGATGTTGAGAGAAATTGGAGAAACATGTACAAGACGGCCTACAAGTGAATTCTTTTTTATGTTGGTAAAGATGGGCTGCTGTCAAAAGAACAACACGGATTAAGAAACAAGTGTAGTGCAGTGACGTATGTATACATTATCACTGATTCAGTTCTGTCCATCACGGATAAGGGTTTACTCTGTGCAACTGTTTTTGTAGGTATGAGGATAGCATTTATGTCAGTTCTTACTTTTGGTGACGGCCTTTTCAAGTGGTTTCAGAACTACCTTTCTGACCGAACATCTCAAATTATTACTGGGCCTTCTTCCACAGACATGTTTTATTAGGCTTGGCATGCCTTGGGATTGAATATAGGGCCAAGTACTCCTTTTTCAGTTTTTCAAAGCCCTAACCTTTGAACATCGGAAGTTGTCAGTAAAAAGTATATAAACAATCTGCTGCTCCTGAACCCGGCAGATTTACTGTGGATAGTCAAAAATAATTACAGAGAGAAATCATCTGTGGAGTGTGGAACTGGTTATTTAAGGAATAAACAGTCAATGCCAACAACACTGCTAACATCATGCTGATATTTTTCAAAAACTGAAAAAAAAAATCCTCTGAAATTTAAGTTTATGACTTGAACATCTAAACTATTACATCTCTCAAACAAAAACAACCTAGCTAGCTGGGGTTATGGACAGACCCAGCTGTTTCATAAAAGTCTTATGTTGATATATCTGTTGATAGAGTACTTAAGAAGTTTAAGATATTACTAACTATAATTCAGTCTCTTAAAAGTAGATTTTCTTTCATTCGTAAATAAGAATATGCCCTCCCTGTGGTTGCACTCAGTTCCTTCTATAACCCAAACATCTTTAAGACAACTGAAGCAAAATGTCCTGCTTTACATCTCTGCTGAGTCATTGATAGTACAACTGATTGTCCCAAGCAATTAGGTTAAAAGTCATAGCTGCACATGTCAACAAATGATGGCTAGTTGGTTTGGTTTTAACTGCCTATCACATTTCATTGTATTCTGAAGTTTGCGTAATTGCCTTACAGGCAATATGGTATTACTATATTCTTTGAGACTGCCATGCCTGTATTAGGGATTATTTCTTTCCCCTACATTGTGTGACCATTCAGTAGATATCAATAAAACTGTGTCCGGGCAAAGCTCCCCATATGGGGATGCATGTGGTCTTTATGGAATATACATTTTCAATTCAGTTTGCGATTGAGAAACTGGTTTATGTATGATTGTATCTCAGTTAGGAAACGTGGGGTAGAATTTAAGGGCAAGATGGCAAATGGAAAGAGGGAGAAGTCTGGAAGCAGGGGCACACCAACATATGCCTACTAGAAGTTCCAAAATACTGGACCTCATGCTCACAAATATGGGGGAAAGCTGCACACTCCCCCAAAGTCTCGTTCTCCCTGGAAAGGTCTGATCATAAAGCTGTCTCTTTTGAAATCAAAATCAACTCTGAAATCCCATTAAAATCAATAACAGTTAGGAACTATTCCAAGACAAATTATGTGTTATTAAGTAATGGCTTGTCAAAATTCAATGCCCCTTCAAACTCCGAGAACACACCAGCCTATGCTGAATTGCTCTCAGAAACTCTGTACAACCATGTCAATGGCTGCATAGAGGCTGCTGCACCTACCAGAATTAAGCCCAGAACTAGCCCCAGAAACAAACATCTCTGGTATTTTCCCAAATTAAAGAGGAAATATATAACAAAAGGACAAAAATTATGGTAAAAATCAGGAAAGGTAATTCCCATAAAGATAAAAACTCTCTCATCAAAGTAAATAGGCAACTAAGAGGGCTAATTAGCTTAAGCAAAGCCAGCTTTGAGGTTAAGATATCCTCCCAGGTGAAGGATAACCATAAGGCCTTCTACAGCTATGTCAGAAACCTCAAGGGCAGCAAACAGCAATGTGCTGAACTGGTGGTTAATGGTGATACATTCACTGAGACTGAAAACATAGAAAACTGCAAACCTATCAGTGGACAAATTCAGTTCCACCTCAAATGTACCCCCCAGTTATACTGTCAAACATACCCACTCCAACTATAACTAGGGAGCATGTACTGGCTGTACTCATTAAAGCTGAGAATATGGCTTCAGTGGGTCCTGACAACATCCCAGGATGCCCACTGAATACTATAAAATATGACTTATCAGGACCCCAGGAGTCACTATTTAACTATAGTCTTAAAACGGGCTTTGTGCCACATGAATGGAGATTTGCAACAGTCAACCCCCCTTCATACGGAAGTACCTTCAACAGATCTTGGAAACTATAGACCCATTAGTCTGACTAGACTTATTTGCAAAGCCATGGAAAGAACTATCATGGAAATGATCAACAATGAGATAGGAAACCTATAGACATTGGATCGATCCTAGTTTGACTTTGTCAATGGAAACTCATGCTTACTGATTCTTGTGGACTTCTTTGAAAAGGTTGCTAAGGCAATGCATGAGGGGAAAACTGCTTACTGCTTATCTAGATTTGGCTAAGGCATTTGATACAATACTCTTTGCGGGCATTGTCAACAAACTTACAGAACTACATATAAACCCCTTTATAACACACTGGATAACTATCTGGCTCACTGATAGGGCTCAAGAGGTTAAAATCGGTGAGGTCATCTAAACAAAGAGGCCATTTAGCAGTGGATCCCCCCAGGGCTCTGTGCTAGGTCCACTCCTCTTTGGCGTCTGCTTCTCAGATGTCAAAGCCAATGTCAAAGGCCACTGGCTAACCAAGTTCTCAGAAGATTGCAAATTGGGAGCAGTCACTGAATCCTCAAAATGAGAACACCCTTCACAAAGGTCTAATACAGACAAACACTTGGTTCTAAAGCAATGGCTTTAGACTCAATGCCAATTAATGCATTATAGTACCTTTTGGGAAGGCTGCACCCTGGATAACTACATTATCAATAAAACACTGTTAAAAGTTGATTCACTAGTCAGGGATCTGGGAAATCATGTAGATAGCAACCTAGCCTTCAACCAACATGTGTCCAAGTTAGTAAGAAAATCCTTTTATGTTGCTCAACTTATAAGCAATGGCATGGAATCTAGGCCCAAAAAAGTCATCATATCACTGTACTCAGCCATCATTAGACTCATGATAGAGTATAATGCTCCCTTTGATATGTACCTGACCAGACACATGCAGCAAATGGAATGCCCACAAAAATTCCTTACAAAATAAATACAGGAAGTAAAGACAATGTCCTATGCTGATCGCTTCAAAGCCCTGTCTCTTTACTTGTATCATACAGACTTCTGAGAGGTGATCCTTGCCTGGCATACAGGGCATCCTTGGACCCTGTTTTGATGAATCTTTTGCACATCCACAAAACAAACAGCATCAGAACTACTAGATTATAAAACTTAAATTTGGCTTGCAACATAAATAGGACATGTTGGAGAGACAATTATGTTTCCTCAAAGAAATCTCTAGAACAGGTTGCCCATCCATGTGAGGCAGATTTCTTCCCTATCCTTATTTAAGTGCAACTTTGACCAATGAATGGATAATCGGAAATTCACCCCCAGTCAGCCTCCTATGTCTCTTATGGATAGAGTCAGTCAGTAAATTACCCCCTATAAATTAAATATAAATTAAATTTGTGGGTCACATTTGGCTTGCACAACTAGGTTTTTAAGGGCCCTAATGGTCATTAGCCTAGTATACATCTATGATTTTTTGAATCAATAACACACAAATACTGACACAGAAGGAGTTTGCTCACTAGGGAGGATTACAGTTGAATTATTGATAAACAGACAAAGGGAAAACATTGGTGATGGCAAGGATTGTACAACAAACAGGGGCAGGAGGTGATACACAAAGAAAGGGAGCACAAGGATGGGAGACAGGGTGGGTATAACCTTCCTATTTCTGCTCTGCCTAAAGTAGGTCCATGGAGGGGTCAGTCATTACCCAGACTCTCTTCCCCATTGTGTCCCACCTGGGGTGGCGAAAGCAGAGCCAGGCAATGGTGTAATTCTTTAATCCAAATGAGGTCCCTCTCTAGGTAGTCAGTGCAGGCTTGTAGCTGTTGCTCCATCAACTTCAATACCATGTCCACCAATTCTTGACAAGTGGTACACTGTGCACCCCTAGTAATGACACTGGATAGAATAATAGCGTATCTCACCACTGAGTTACTGCCAGAGGTTGCAGGAGGCACATCCTGGCTATCACCACAGAACTCAAGAGGTAGACAGGCCTGGAGCCCAGTGGAGTTCTGGTGGCAGAAGGCTGGGCTTAATGGAGCGGTGATGACTTTGGCCACACTATTCAAATGCCATGGCAGATGCTACAGATAAAGAAACATAAATGAGAGAAAGAAAACAAAAACAAGAAAGCAGATTTAAAAAAATAAGGATAGCACCAAAGAGAGGGATAGAGAAAAAGAAATTGCTATTCATTGTGAAACACACATGATGTGTATGAAGCAAGTAGCGAACATGGCTTAGTAGTAAATCACTTTGGCTATGGTGTGCAGGGTTGTGGATTCGAGACTTGCAAAGGCTGTTTATTTGAGGGTTGGGCGGGTGGCCTAATGGTTAAGGTGTTTGCTTAACAAACACAAGATGCAGGGTTTGAGTCTCACAAGAGATAATTGGCTAGGCTTAAAATGGCTCACAAGGGCAGTTAGCTTAGTACTAATCTATGAACCTATGAAAGTGCTACTATGACATGTAAGGAACTCCTCCCTTCCTTCATTATTCCTGCAGCCTATGGTAGGATTTGCAGGGGGTCTATATCACATCATCAAAGGTTCATCTCAGCGAAACTTCATGCGTCGAACCCAAAACTGCAAACGTTCACTTACACAAACATCTACATCAGTGAATGTTTTACACAGGGGGATGGAATCAGTTGGCCAACAGCAGGAAATTTGCCCTTTTCCCCATTGTAGATCTCATAGTTAGTATATATATATATATATATATATATATATATATATATATATATATATATATATATATATATATATACCAAACCTCGAAAAACAAAGAGAAGTAGTACACCAGGATCCACCAAAAGTGTTTATTGAGCGATTTCGTTTTTTAAGTAAAAAACTTCATCAGAATAACAGACACATCCAATAACCACACACACACATATATATATATATTTATATATATATATATATATATATATATATATATATATATATATATATATATATATATATATATATATATATTGACCCAGCTTAAAATACCCACCTAAATTCATTAATGTTACTTGACAATTACCTAAAAGGTATATACCACTAAAAACATAACAGTGCAAATTCATGATAATACGTATGCATCCCTTTCCAGGCAAAAAGGCAAAAACAAATAAACATTCAAAACTTTTAAAACACACATAAAAAAAAGAACAGCTTTTTGTGCAAAATATGCAAACCATAAAAAATCATACATCATAATATTATAAAACAAAAAAATATATATAAAAAACTATCTGAAACCATTACTTGTTATAAAGTCAGATAGTTCTATATGTATCCCTCTGCCCTAAGCCTAAGAATAGGACTTATGGAAAAATTACTATTAAGCCCTGCTTGTTCAGTGGCATTAGTTCTGAACTGCCATCTCAATTCTTGCAGTTCTAAAAAATAATTTAAAGGACCTCCCCTATCACCCATTACTACATGCTCTAAGAAAGTAAATAAAAAACTATGCCCTTCATTGTTAAGGACATGTACAGCCAAAGCATTTTGGGATCTTGTTTTTTGATATCATAAAAATGTTGATATACCCTAGTCCTAAGGGCATTAATAGTCATTCCCAATGTAAAAGCTTGGACATGAATCACATAGGACAAGGTAAACTACTGACTTAGTACTACAAGAGTACTTCTTTTTATGTATATGCCTTCCATAATTGGGTATTTTTACCATAGTACCTTCCATAATATGCTTACATTGCAAGCAAAATCCACACTTATACATACCTCCTATCCTAGTACTGGCCTTACAGTTCCTCTCTAACATATTTTTAAAAGTAATGTCTTTCGGGTAAATTATTTTCGGTGTCATACCTACAATTTCTATAAGGTCCTGACTAGTGTGAAATAAATTCCAATTATGACAGATAGTCTGTTTAATGTCATTAAATTGCTTGTTATAACTAAAAATAACCGACTTTTTAAATCCATCAGTCTCTACATTAGGTAACCCGATTTGTAGGGTATTACCTTTTACAAGCAAAGGAAAAAAATGCCCCCTTTCTCTTTTTGGAACCACTTCCTGTAAAATCATATCTAAAAATAAATCAGGATAGCCTCTTTGTACAAGCATGCCTCTCAATACTTGAATCTGATGTAAAAATTCATCCCACTCAGATATCATCCTGGCTAAACGGACACCCTGTCCCTTAACCAGGGATTTTTTCTGATGGAGTGGGTGAAAACTATTAAAATGTAATAGGGTATTAGAATAAGTTGTTTTTTTGAAAATGGTTGTTCTACAACTTCTCTTCTCTATGTCTTTAATGATGGTAATATCTAGGTAATTTATTTCATCCCTGCCTATTGTGTGTGTAAAGTCTAAAAAATCTGTGCTATGGTTTATATAACTCAAAAAATTCTGTAATTCCACCTTGCTTCCATTCCAAAGAATAATCATATCATCCAAATATCTCCCATAATATTTCCAATATTGGGCATATTGACTATTAAAAACAAACTCACGTTCCCAAAATGCTAAAACTAGATTTGCAAAAATAGGGGCACAAGTAGCCCCCATTGCCACACCCTTGCATTACTTAAATAACTGCTCCTCAAAGACAATGTCATTTGTATCCAAAACTAATTCCATAAGGGTTCTAATGGTCCTAATATGGTCATGTTTAAGGTTAGAATATTGGCAAAAAATAGAATAGAACCACTCAACCCCTGTATCATGTGGAATTACCGAAAACAAATACTTGACATCTATGTTCACGAAAAAAAGCGCATCATCAAACACATTCTTATTAATTTTCATGAGCAAATCCCAGGAATCTTTCACTATCCATGCACACTCATTTAATACAGTTTTTAGCTGTGTGTCTATAAATTTTGCTATAAAATATGTTTTAGATGCTTTTGCATCTACAGTAGCTCTAAGGGGCGGGTTGGCTATATCCTTATGCAACTTTGGTATACCAAATATTCTTGGAATTTTTGGGCTTCCATAAACTGAAATTCTTCTAAATTGATTTCCCTGTTTAATACAAGCTCATCTAATATCATATCAACTTTTCTGTATAAAATGTTTTTTTCATTTAAGCTGATCTCACAATAAACATCCGTATAGAGTATACCTAACATTTTATTAATATAAAAATTAGAATTCATAATAGCCAACCCACCCCCTTTATCAGGTTTCATAACTCTGATTGCCTTATTATTGCAGATGTCTTCAACCAATTTAATTTCATTACCATCCAAGATATTGTCTTTGAACAGCTAGTTGCTTTTATTCATGAAATATTTACGTATATCATGTTCACATATTTTTTCAAAAGTTTGTACTGCAGGATGTAATGGCGGGTTAAACAAACTAGTTTTTTTACACGTCATGTTATATCGGGTTGGGGATACACTTTTATTCAGTACATTTTCCCCCTCCCCCTGTAATTCCAGTTGTGTTGTTTCATACCTCCTCTCTGGTTCCTCAGTTGCTCGGACCTTCTTAGAGGAGGATATTCTAAAGGGTCAGGATGATATTCATCATAGTTGTTCAAACACCTACTAACATTAAAGTCATGCCCATTGTCTTTATCAAAATTGTTCTCATATTGGGAGTGTTTGTTCTGTCCCAAAGGGGGTGGGGGATAAGCTCTACGTTCAGCATATTCGTTTTTATCTCTTATAAATTTTAAATCTTTTTTATTTTTAAGATCATTCATATACAAATCAATGCGCTTAAATATATTAAAGTAAGTATTCTTTTTAAAATCAAACAATAAATCTGCATGTACAGTGTCATCCAGTCTCTTTATTTTCCCTGATAAATCAGTCATTTTCCTTTCATTGTCCCTAATTAGACAGTCAAGCGGTTCACAGCCTTGCTTATTAAAGAGCTGAAGTAATTCAACATGTAAAACAAAGTCTTTTACTAACCCCAGAGGGTACTTCCACAAACGGAGGCCCTTGGGAATCTCCTCTCTGTGTTGACATTCTCTCAAATAACAGTTATCAGGCTGCAGCTTGCGAAAATCAGATGTTAAAGTTTCAAAAGTTTTAAGCTGGTCATTCAGGGAACAGTTACCTTCTGTATTAGTTGATTCTGTTGTAACACGTCATTCTCACTCGCCTTCCAGCCATTGTTTAAGCGTGTCTCTACCATTGTCAGAGGAAACGCCCCTTCCTTGTTCGTAAATTGAAGACATATGCAAATTCTCGCAAGTTGATTGGTTGATTTGCGATCTCCTTTCTCTTTGAGCTGATACCGCTGGCTCCCATCTCGTCCTCTACACCATGGAAATCCGACGTATCAAGTTGTAGGGGTACTTTATCGAAAGATTGCTGAGTCAGTCTTTCCATTACGGAAACTAAGTTCCCCACAGTTGAATTCAGAGTCTGTAATAAAAGTGCTAAAGATCCAATAGTATGCGGATCACTTGGATCGACTCCTTCTATATCACACATCTAAGAAAATCCACAGATATTCCAAACCTCGAAAAACAAAGAGAAGTAGTACACCAGGATCCACCAAAAGTGTTTATTGAGCGATTTCGTTTTTTAAGTAAAAAACTTCATCAGAATAACAGACACATCCAATAACCACATATATATATATGTGTATATATATATATATCTATATCTATATATATATATATATATATATATATATATATATATATATATATATATATATATATATATATATATATATATATTGACCCAGCTTAAAATACCTGCCAAAATTCATTAATGTTAATTGACAATTACCTAGAAGGTATACACCACTAAAAACATAACAGTGCAAATTCATGGTAATACATATGCACCCCCTTCCAGGCAAAAACAAATAAGCATTCAAAACTTTTAAAACGCATATAAAAAGAGGAACAGCTTTTTGTGCAAAATATGCAAACCATAAAAAAACATACATCATAATATTAGAAAAAAATATATATATATATATATATATATATATATATATATATATATATATATATATAAAAACTATCTGAAACTATTAGTTGTTATAAAGTCAGATAGTTATATATGTATCCCTCTGCCCTAAGCCTAAGAGTATGGCTTATGGAGATATTACTATTAAGCCCTGGTTGTTCAGTGGCATTAGTTCTGAACTGCCATCTCAATTCTTGCAGTTCTAAAAAATCATTTAAAGGACCTCCCCTATCACCCATTACTACATGCTCTAAGAAAGTAAATAAAAACTATGCCCTTCATTGTTAAGGACATGTACAGCCAAAGCATTTTTGTAATCTTGTCTTTTGATATCATAAAAATGTTGATATACCCTAGTCCTAAGGGCATTAATAGTCTTCCCAATGTAAAAGCTTGGTCAGAAATCACATAGGGCAAGGTAAACTACTGACTTAGTACTACAAGAGTACTTCTTTTTATGTATATGCCTTCCATGATTGGGTATTTTTACCATAGTACCTTCCATAATATGCTTACATTGCAAGCAAAATCCACACTTATACAGTTCCTCTCTAACATATTTTTAAAAGTAATGTCTTTCTGGTAAATTATTTTCGGTGTCATACCTACAGTTTCTATAAGGTCCTGACTAGTGTGAAATAAATTCCAATTATGACAGATAATCTGTTTAATGCCGTTAAATTGCTTGTTATAACTAAAAATAGCCGACTTCTTAAATCTGTCAGTCTCTACAATTTGTGGGGTAATACCATTTCCAAGCAAAGGAAAAAATTGACTCCTTTATCTTTTTGCAACCACTTCCTGTAAAATCACATCTAAAAATAAATCAGGGTAAACCCCTTGTGCAAGCATCCCTCTCAATACTTGAATATATACATATATATATATATATATATATATATATATATATATATATATATATATAGTTGGAGGATGTTTGACATAGTGCAGTGTGCTATGGTTGCAATGTTGTTCAGCTGATTCCATTCCCTGTGTACACCATTCACTGATATGAACATTTGCTTAAGTGAGCATTTGCTGTTTTAGGTTTGATGAATGGAGGTTCACTGAGGTGAACATTTGATGATGTGCTATAGACCCATGTGCAAGTATGTGTACAGTGTCACAGGTCCCACTGCCTTGACTGTATGTGCAGGTGTGTATGTTGAGATGGTGGCATGGAACATTTGTGTACAAAAAGTCATGGTCTTTGTATGGCTTCCATGTCTGTGAACCCCCTGCAAGCACCAATCAGGGAGATGGTATGTAGCAGCCCACATAGCTTGGCCTTAGCAATACAAACATGAGTGTGTCCAGGGAAAGTATGACCAGCAGCGACAACAGCTGTAGTAAAGCACAGGCAATATGGTGTTAATGGGAACACAGCTACCAATTAATATGGGGCTCCAACACAACCACATCTCCAAACTACTAACCCTCTCACATGCACACACCACAACCCACAATAAGTGTCCATTCAAGAGGAATAAATAACATATTTTCATTGTACTCAACAACCAGCCCCTCCCCCATTAAAAATATGTATACTCTGACTTACACTGAAACCTGCCAGCCCAGGTAGCTGGAATTTTGTAAATAATTCTATGTTATTTGTGAATAGTAATATGGTTTGTATGCTTGTCTCACAAATGTAAGAAAACTATATGTTATGTTAAACTGTATGTTATGTGCTGAGCTTCAAAAATGTAGCCACAGTGTAGCCTGCTGGAAAAGAGCAGAAATTTGTATAGACTATGTGCCTGTGCAAATGTATGTTTTCATGGTAGAAGTTGGGATATACAGAGTTAACTTGGAAAACACAGAGAAAATAAGTGGAAAAGTAAGACTGTTTCGATGTGCTATAAAGTTAATTTATTTCAGCTAGACGACAAAATGTCTGCAGCTAGAAAGTCTTTCTACTGTTTGGGAATGGAAATAATTACAGGTTTCAAGGGTAAAATTGTTTAACTGGTTTTATGACTTCCAGTTCCTCGCAACTTCTAAGGGATAAGTATTTCTGACACACACGTGTTAAATTTTAAAGTTTCTATTAGCCTGGGAACTAGAGACAGAAGTGATAAGAATGTTGTAATCTAAAATAACCCAGCAGAAATGTTTGATAGTAACTAAATAACTATCTCAGAGAGTGAGTCTGTGAATTTTGTATCTTGTCTTGCATCTGACAACATTCTCTCATCAGCACTTCTTGCATTGTTCTGTAAGACCTAGATCATAGTATCTCTCTTAGAGATAGATAGGAATATAGTAAGATCAGTCTAGATGTTTTCTGTATTTATGTGAGACTGTCCTGCAATGTTGTTTTAAAATATTTCCTGGGATTCTGAACTCTCTAGTCACTGTGTTAAGTTGTTGATTATTGTCTTGTGATTTTATTATTTATTATTAAATATATTTAAACCTTTTAATTGTGGCTGTTTTGTTTAGATATATTTAACCTCTTACAGTACTTGCATATGTATTTGGGGACACTGTACAGGCCACTCTTAAATAGCCTTAAAAGTTTGGTCAAACTTACCATTTGGATAATAGTAACATTACACAGTAGAATTAGTCACCCTTTGGGAAGGGCCTTATAGTAGATGAAAAAGGGTGGTTGGTGGCAGTGATTTCTACCTTATAGTCTGGGTAGAAGGGGGCATAGCTAGTGACCCTGTGCCAGCTTTCCCCAGGAGTGTCTGTGTGTTTGTATATAAATCAAATCTCTAAGTATGTGTGTGTCAGCTACTTGGGCAAGGACATGAAGCACTGATTGGACAGAGAGGGTGCTGGGGCTTTTGGCTTGACCAGTCAGCTGAGATCTTAACCCTATAGCTGTGCCAGTGGGAAGTCTTACTGGGGATCTGGAGAGAAAGGGAGAAACCAGCCCCAAACTGACTGTGATCTCTGTGTGCTCTTAAGGGAAATTGTACTTTACTGTGTATGTACTTGTCATCCTCCCAATGTGCACATCCCTCACTGGTGTTAGTGGTGAGGATTGAGGCTCCATGACTACTGGGCCAGTGCAGGGGCATCACATACACATTGTGCATACGTCATGCATGCAACAACATGTTAGATCAATGATTAGAAGATGCACTACAGTAAGACAGATGAGCCCATGTCAGTTAGAATAAATGCTTGTTTAACTTATGTCAGTGTCATTTGTCCTAAATGTGGATTTGGGATGAACAGTGCTTATATGTACAATGCTTTCTTTTTCTTGTTCTAAAATATGTTATGTCATAAAACAGTTATACTTGTACAATGCTACGGCACCTGTCAGTGCAAACTTGACTTCATATTTATAATTAGTGCTTATCTCGACATGATAAGTAAAATAACTTCACTGGTAATATGAAGGATATGGTACTGTTATTAAATAATGACATTTCTGCAGATACACACTCTAGTGATATACATACATAACTGGCAGTTATATTAATGAATACTACAAAATGTACTAAATCATGTTCACTCCATTGTATGGAGATTTACTTCTTTCTCTTCTGGAAAAGGAAAGAACGATTTTTGATTTCCTCTGGTGTATTAGCATCAGTCATTGACCTACACTCACATGCTGTGCTTGTGATGTACTCATGTGAGCTAATGTAGGTGAGCGAGCCTCACAGTGCAGCATTGTCATTGTTGTAATGAAGAAAATGTGGGATTCAGGCACATTCATTAACTTGTGCCTCATTAGCAAGATTAGCAAGCTTTGAAATGACACAGTATAAGCTCCTACGTCCATCATGGACCTCATCATGTAGCACTGGCTACAGAAGATTACGTAGCCACAACAAAACAAGGAGCTTACAACACTGTTAAGAAGGAGTGTTAAGTGGAACAATTGTCTTTGAAAGTTAATTGTATGGGAAAAGTGCTGTTATCATCTGTTAGCCATGTATTTTTGTGGTGCCTTAGAATATCCTGGACAGGATGGTATTGCATATTTTATTTATGTAGCTGTTTAAAGGTATAGCAGTACTGTCCCTGTGCTGGAGAGTATTACCTTGAATGAGTCTCTACAGTCATGATGGTAAATAGAGCGTTACTATGGAGTTCCAGGCTATCTTCCATTGCATTTATGATTGCTCGTTGCTTTGATACTGTCCTTACATAGCAGAGACTGTTTCAGGTTTAATGATATGACAGTTATTTGAGGAGTTATACAGCATGTACATTTCAACAGTCATTGTTACACTACTGCTTCATGTTATGTTTGATGGTGTGGGGAATGTGTTATGTAGGTATCACTAGGTGGGATATGTAACTTATAGTGCATGCCACTATGTCAAAAGTTTGTGCAAATTGCTCTGAGTGATTAGTACTGTGAATTCTATGTTGATCGGCTGGGGTGGTTGGTGGGTGTGAGAACAGCTAGACCTGTGAAAGGAAGAGTATCCATTGTGGAATGTTATGCAGCAGAAATGTAGACCCCAAATGTTTTTGGTTGTTTTTCTATGGGACAATAACTTCCTAAGTCCAAGGATGTCATTGTTCCACTGTATTCAGCATTCATCAGATCTATCATTGAGCACAATGTCCCCTTTGATATGTACCTAACCAGGCATATCCAACAATTGGAATATCCACAGAGGTTCCTCACTAAAAGAATGCAGAGCATAAGTAATATGTCATGTGCAGACCGCCTCAAGGCCCTATCCCTGTATTCTGTCTCCTACAGGCGTTTGAGGGGAGATCTATGCCTGGCATACAGGGCATTGTCAGACCCCATTCTGATGGACCTCCTGTATATCCACAAAACAAACACTACCAGAATTACCTATTCTAAGGACTTAAACCTTGCCTGTGATATAAATAGGACCTGCTGGAGAGATAAGTATGTATCCCAGAGACTACCCTGTACATGGAACAGGCTCCCCATCCATGTGAAGCAGAGTTCCTTCCTAATCCAATTCAAGTGCAAATGGACAACTGGATGAGAAACCAGAAATTCATCCCTGGTTTGGCACCTGTGTCTCTAATACAAACAGGTAACCTGTAAGTGGTTCATCTCCCAGGCCCATGCTTACACTTATCAAGTGATCAGAACTTATCAGAGATTTGGGATGCATGGCTAGGCTTTAAAAGGCCCTTGTGGTCGTTAGCCTAGTAAACACTTATGAACCTATACTGTCCACTCCCCCCAACTGACATGTTTCTTGCATGTTTGTTCCTACACAACCCACTTTCCTCAAACCCACATGTTTCTGGTATGTTTTCTAAATCATCTAGGGTATTACTGAATTTGTTGCAGGTTTGGTAGAGAACACTTGAATGTGTTTTTTGTGTAACTTAGTGTATGGATCCAAATAATACCTTCACACACGCACATCTGAATGGGATAATTAATGCATAGGTCAAGGGTGTATTCTTTCACTCGCCCATGCAACAGTTATGCTCCTTAGTTGAGAAATGCCATGACAGGTTATATGTTGGTAATATGCAGCTTCACATTTGTTGATTTATTTTAAGGGATGGTGGGTTTGGAGCTAATATGTCATACTAATTTACCCACTAAAGGTTTGTATGCAGACAATTTAGTGATGTATGTTTAAGTACGGCACCTGTGCTCTTACATATGAAATCAGCAATGCCGCATAATGGCATGTGTACTCCCCATGTCATCCTTGAGTGTATGTGGTGACATGTACAGCATGTGTCTAACACACTGTGAACATGCAAATGACACACCTTCTAAGGCATAACAAATTTTAATGCATGTAGCAACACTTACATATTTCAATGACACATGGTTCTTGCTACACTTGACATTTTTTGTTTGTGGTTGTAAGGGATATGTCAGGTAGGACCATAACATGATGGTTATAACAGATGTATTTTCTTTTCCATTTCAGACAACTATACTACAATGTAGAAAACAAAGGAAATACAAGTTCTCCCATGCAAGAATGACATACTGTTAGAAGCCCCACATCTACAGAGCTTGCATATGATTAGCCATAAAAAAAAATCTGAGCTGCTATTTTTGTGACTGTGCCTGGGAGGACATCATTGCTGATATAAATGCTATCACTGTCTAAAACAGGACTTAATATCAAGTCATCTGATGTGTCATTGACATGGTCAGTGCAGGCAAAGGTTGGGCAATCAACCTGTCACAGGAGCAGAGGGAAATGGTAGGTTGTCTTTTGAATGAACTACGACTTACAGAGATGGAAGAGTTTCTGGCAGTCTGGACAGTTCTGCTATTCACAGTGGAGTGCTAGACATTGGCACAGAGGTGAGCAGGCTACCACAGACATCTGTTATGATAGGTATGTCTTAACATGGATAACTATCTGGTATACTAACTCAGTCTTTGAGTTACTACAGCTTGCACCCATGACAATGTCATTTTACAGGAACATTTTGGCTTCAGATTCAAGACCACTGGCACAAGGTATGCTGCCTGTTATTTTCCTTTACCACTGTATCATGTAGTAGCAGATGATTCAGAGGGCTGCAGTCTTAGTTTGGGCGATATATTTTGGTGTTTTTGCAATGGTGGGTTATCAGGGTCCTCCACTGTGAATATATAGCTGCTTTTTGGTGGAGAACTGTCCAGCTCTAATGATGATGATGTTGATGGTAACCAGGGGTCACAGTGTCAGAGGTAGACATGTACGATGTGATGGCTACTTCTCCTCTCTAATCCATGCACACAGTTTCTGCGCCTGTGCAACCCAACACAGAAACCCATGATAACACTAATATACAAGAAGACACAGAACGATCTGTCCAGGGAGGAATATCTTCCCCTCTGCACTCTTACCTCAAAGAGAGAGTCTGAGATCAGGAACACATAGTAGCACTGCATCCACTCCACTGTTCAATGCTGGGAGAAGTACATTGTGCCATGGATGTACACATGAACAAGGAGATTATGCTGAGCCCAGCCAAGGTACGAGTGGATACTGTTAGTCACTGAGTACTCCATCATCTCAGAGTGGTCATTCTTTGCCATGGTCTGGAAATTTCTAATAGGTGTTATTAAGTATGACCCCATGGCAGATCTGGCATCATTAATAAGATGTCCCTGTGTGAAATAATCCTGCACAAAACACTGGTATAAGTCACAAGAGTGCCATATGTGGGAGTGGAGGGCATTGTCTTTGTGGCCCATGTCATAATGTAAATTATACCCTGTGCATTATAGACCATCTAGCAGCTGACAGAGTGGCACTCCTTATGGTTAATATACTTTCATCCATGCTCCCCAAGGGGAGATTTTATTGCAATGTTGGTGCAGTCTGTGACCTCAAGTACCTTGGAAAATTATATTATTAAATTCTATATATTGCACAGATACACCCCCCCACACACACACACACAACACACACACACACACACACACACACATATATATATATATATATATATATATATATATATATATATATCTTTTTTACACCCACAAAAAAATTCAAATGAGTATTCAATCTTTTGAGTTAACCCGTACGTGTGTATTGTACTAAGTTATGAGTTTAATTTCTTATTGCCTTGCAACAGTCCTGTGTGTATGTATTTCTCAGGCTGACCATATCTCCATAGTATGCCTTTCACCAGGAGCCTCTCTGTCTTCTATATTGCTCAAGTCTTGAGGAGCTGCTGTTGTCAGTGTGTAGTACATGTTGAAGCTTCATAAAACCTGATTTCTCCAGCAACAATGCATCTGGGATCCAAGAAATTTTAGTTACAGAATCCACCAGCTGTAAAGAATGTAATATATGCTGGATGTGGTGCAGTTATCCATGTTGTATGAAAAACATTCGTGGAAATGAGGCCATGGCCTTGGCAGTTCTAATACCTGGCTGCTCAGTATCTAAGGCACTGAGACCTTTTAACTGCATGAATATGTTGCATATTGGCAGAAGTACTTTTGGTAAATAACTGAGACAACTTTTCCCATAC